>NC_064810.1:10713488-10909353 GCF_023721935.1 Panthera uncia | reverse complement strand
CCCCCCCCCCCCCCCCCCCCCCCCCGCTCCCCGATCGGTCCACGAAATCCAGATCAGGGAGAGCCTTGCGCACTAGCCCTGCGCTGTGAGCTGAGAGCGTGACGTTCTCAGAGGCCCCTCCCCCTCTCCCTGGCTAGTCCTTTGACCTTGTGCCACGTGAGAACAGCAGCACCTCAGCACCAGCCGCCTCCCATAACCACGACTGTGTGGAAAGGTGGAGACCAGGTTCCTCTTCCGTGTGTGGTTCACTCATAGCTGGGGGGCGGAGGAGCTGTTGCCCGATGCCGGCACCTTGTGGCACCTTCTCAGTGCTCAGGCTCAGGACGCAGCCGCCTCCTCAACCCTTCTAGTCCTGCTCACCCCCGCTGCAGGATCTTCCAAAGACACAGGCTTGCCAGAGACGCCCGTGCCCAGTGCCACCCCGAGAACGGTTGCCGTAGCGTCTCCGTTTCCGTGGCTGGCCTCTGCCAGAAAAACATGGCGCCAAAGATACTAACACGGCCTGTCTACAAGTTCAGGGTAATATTTCATTCCATTTCTCTTAAAGTTTTGGAGTGTTTTATTTTCCTGTAGGCAGATAGTGGCGATGGAGGAGTCCGACGTAACGGGTACCCTGGGCTTTTATAGAGGCCAGGAAGGGATACAGGGTGGTGGTTCGGGACATGGGTTCAAATCCCAGCTCTCCCACTTCCTAATTGTGTGATTGTGGCCAAGTGACTTAACCCCTTTGTGCTATAGTTTCCTCATTTACATATGGAGGGATAATAATTGTACCCAGCAGGTAGTAAGCCCCCCCAAGACAATAGCCTTCTTGTCATTCTTACAGGAGAGAAAAGGCATTTGCACCTGGTCCTGGGCGTGAAGGAATCCATTTAACTGGCTTCCTCCTTTCTTGCAATAAACCGAGACAGAAGGTTGTGTGCATTTTAAGACTTTACAGAAAGCAGTGCTTTTGTAGATAAGGGATTTTGCAGAGAAAAGATTGGACAGCTTCCTTAAAACCTTCAGCCATCTCATTCACTTGTGCACAATTCGGGGTCCCCTGTTCCCCAGTAGTGGGAGGCCCACCTGTGTTGGAGTAAGCACCTTCCTCATGCTCCCTCAATGTGCGGTGACACCCAGCCCCGTCAGCGGACGCTTGGCAAATGGGAGAAGTTGCCCTGTGTTTCAACGCGGCTGGCGTCAGGGAGGCCGACAGAGCAAATGGAATGTGCGAGGCTTCTAAATGTCACGTCCGTGGACCCGGTTGGCAGGCCCGTGCAGCGCCCCACAATAAACCTGTCACACATGCATTGAGTCACTGGATCCCTTATTTCTCATCTCTGCATTCTGTGGCCTTGTGTTCTCTCGCCAGCAAAGAAAGACTGGAATGTTTGGCCCCCAGACGTGCCAGGAGCTCGTTCTTTTTGTTCTTTGTGTTTTGTTTTTAAGCAACCGTACAGCTTGGATAAGGGACATGTGTCACAAGGGTGGGGGGCACCCCAAAGCGCCGTCTCCAGCACACTTAAAGACTGGGAGATGAGTTCTCTCCTGCCCCGTCGCGGACACCCGGACATGCCTCTCAGCATCCACGGCTTTGGGTCTTGGATGCGTCTGGTCTGTTTGCCAAGCCTCCGGCAGGGTTTGAACCCTATGATCTGTCCCAGCAGAGAAGTGGAAGCCAGGATGACCCTCTCCTCTGTGGGGCATTACCTTGTCCTTCTCAGGCCACTGTGGGAAGACCCCCACATCTGAGTCCTCAGTACGACCCTCCAGTGTCACGGCTCCCTCGTGGTAGGAGCCCTCACCCCATCCTCAAGGGGCAGAAGTAATCTGCCAGTCCTCTCCCCTCCCTCCCCTGCCCCTCCCCTCCACCCTGCTGTGTCAACAGCTCCTGGGAGACCAGGAGGGGTCCAGCCTGCCTGCATTTCCTGGCAAGCACCTCCTCTCCTGCACTCCCGGAGAGGAGAGTCGTGGCCAAGGAACACGGGGCCAGGTGACAGGGCTGTGCTCAGTGAGACACAGACCGGGCGCCTGCTCTCATGGAGCTTGTAGGAGCCAGAGGAGAACACCAGCTCACAAATAAGTCATTTCAGCTGCTGCTGAATGTGTGCTGCTGATGTGACTGAGGGCCAGGGCTATCGCAGATGGGATGGCCCAGGAAGGCCTCTGTGGAGAGGTGGAGGTCTGACTGCAGAGGAGTTGGCAGGCAAAGGTCAGGGAGAAACGTGTTTCAAGCCTGAGGGATAGCAAGCGCAAAGGCCCTGAGGGTGACCAAGTTTCTCCAGTCGTTGCCTGAAGACCGTAGCCTTCTTTTTTTTTTTTTTAAGTTTATTTATTTATTTTGAGGGGGGGAGGGGGGAAGGTTGGGGCAGACAGAGACAAGCCCACACCATTAGCACGGAGCCCGATGCAAGGCTTGAACCCACAAACCGTGAGATCATGACCTGAGCCCAAACCAAGAGTCAGTCGCTTAACCGACTGAGCCATCCAGGCCCCCCAGGACCGTCAGCCTTCTAACCCGTCCCTGCTCCGGTCTCACTGTTTTCCAGCCTCTTCTCCACCCCGTGGGCAGAGAGCTATTTTAAAAATGGAAGTTGCAATCTGCTAACAATCATCCAGGGCTTCCCAGTGATAATGGCCCAAATCTCGCAGCTGGGCCTCAAGGCCCTGCCTGATCTTCTCCCTTCCCCAGCCCATCCGGCCGGACCCCTCTCTTCCCTTCTCCTCATGGAGAGCTCCTTGTGCTTCGTCTTTAGCACAGCTCAGTCATCGCTTGCTCAGGGAAGCCTTCCCTGATCGGCACCTTCCTTTCTGAGCTGCTGGTGGAACCCATAGACGGCTGCCGTCATCCAAACACCTTCCAGGTTTCTAACACCAAAAGGTGTGGCAGGTGCAGGGCACATGGGCCTCCAGCTTGCAGGAGGGGACCCTGATGCTTGAAGAGGGGAAGCCCTGGGCTGAGCCCCTTCCAGAGCTAGTCGTTACCATCCCGATCTCACATTCTCTCTGCCCCCTTTTGAGTAACCGTGAGGACCCTCCACAGCGGTCCAGGCTTCTGTTGCTGCGGTGGGTTTCCAAGACGCCCTCTTGAAAACCCTCTCCTCTGACCTCCAAACCACTTGATGGAAGTGCCCACCTGCATCACTGGTCCGCACATGCTGGGTGTGAACTGGGGAGGAAATGAGCAGTGTGGACAGCGTGGACACGGGGCCTTTCCCCACCTAGAGATCCCATCCCTCAACCTGCCAGAGTGTCATCGGTCTGGGATCCGTGGACACCCGTTGTCCGGCCCCACTCTTGCTTGTCTCGTCCTACCCGACCTGCACCTCCCTGCTATCACCACAGTCTCCTCCCCACCTTACAGCCCGTCCCCCCCGCCCCCCGCCTCCCTGTCTTCTCCACCTTGGTCCTCCCATCTTCCCCCTCCTCCTCTCCTTGCTGCCCAGCCCAGCTCCACCGACTCGCCGTGACTCAGCTCTTTGCTGAGCTGCTAGTAACTCATCATACGTGAAGATGAGTGGATTTTAAGACTCAGACACACGCACAGACACACAGATACTCATCTCCCGCCCAAGACCGTGAGCTCCCTGGGGGGGCAAGGCTGGATCCCACAAAGACCCACACAGGAACAGCACTTAGAAGTAGCGATGGTACCTCCCCTCGTACGATTGATTATTGTGCGACGCCCCATCTCCCCGGTAGCTCATGAACCAGAGGACAGCGCCTACCTTGCACCCTTGCATGTCGTGACCGCCCATGGCGGTCGTTCAGGAGCCCTGTGTGGACGGTCTCGCTCCTTCCTCCCCATCTAGGCTGCAAGGAAAGGACACATCGGTGCTCAGTCTCTGCGCTGCATGTGACCTCGAACCCTGCACAAAGCTGTGTTTGGGAAGCCACCATGGCTTAAAAGATAAATTCACGTGAGAAGACCCTGGGACTGGAAATGAGCTTAGTAGTCAAAAGAATTGTCATTCATCATTCTTATAACCGCCCTAACTACCATATATTTATGCGTGTATTTGGTTTTCTGTCTCCCCCACTAGAATGGAAGCTCCATGAAAGCAGGGACCTGAGCGCAGCTATGCAGTTGCTGGAAATGAGCAGGAAATGTCCCGGGCTCAGGTTGTCTCTTGTGTCCCACCGGGGTCAGTTTGCCAAGTTAGGAGAGACCGCAGGGGACCGGGCTATGCTTAGACCCTCGAGAAGAAAGTTCCACTGGGACGAGGAGGATGCCTGCCCCTCTGGACCGCCAGAGCTGGGTCCCGGGACTGGCCAGCCAAGGGTCACTGTCAGAGGAGACACAGCCGCCTTGACCCAGCCTGGCTACCGCCGGCCCAACAGCCTCGGGCGCCACGGACCAGACCATCTTCACAGCCAGGTCTTTCGGGAACGCGTTGGGAGAGGAACGGGGACCGGCCACCCTCGGGCCTACTCTTTGGTTTTCTTGTGGGTCTCTATCTCCCAAGACAGCAAGAACGGAGGGCTTATTCCTGATAGCAGAAGTCACCGTGCACCTGTGGACTCCGCTGTCCCATCGATACAAGGAGGCCGATGAGCAGAGTGACCTTTTTGAGCTCTAGGCCTAGCATTGGGGGTCAGGTGGTGGCAGTGTGACCTGCAGGGACACAGCGTCAGAGGCTTGTCTGAGCTCCAGGTCATGGACGGAGGGACGGCATTCTGGGTTACAACCATAGTTCCCTTTGGACAAGTCGCTTGAGGGACCCACCTGGGTCTGGAATCGGTTCAACAATTGTGACGCTCTCGTGCTACATGAGCCTGGACAGATCTAGTTTCTGAATTTTGCTCCCTTTTCGCACCAGGTGTCTTGATTTCGGGGCTCCCTCTGATGGAGTGGTCCTCACTCTGGGCTGCACGTAGGAGCCTCCTGGAAGCTTCCACATGTTACAGAGGCCCGGTCGGAACCCCGGCCAGGTGGATTTGATTGGTCCGGGCTACCGCAGGGACACCGGGCCTTCTAAATCTCCTTAGGTGATTCCAAACATGCGGCCATTCTCAGGGGCCACAGCCCTCACCCAGCCTCCGTGAAGCTGCCACCGCGATCCTTCCGAAACACGGCCCGGACCTTTCCCAGCTCTGCAACCAAGACAAAAATGTAGACGTCTCACTCTGCTGTTCAAACTCCTTGACTGTACCTCCCCCCCCCCCCCCCCCCCGGCCGAACTGTGTCCCCCTCCCCCACCAGATTGAAACGTTGAAGCCCTTCCCCCCAGTACCTCAGAATATGACTGTTTCTGGAGCTGGGGCCTTAAAGAGGTCATTAAGTTAAGATGAGGCCATCAGGGTGGGCCCTACCTCCAATGTGAAGAGGACATTTGGACGCAAAGAGTCACCAGCAATGATTTTGTAACAGAAGAAAGGCCATGTGAGGATGCAGGGACAAGATGGCCACCTGCCCGCTAAGGAGAAAGACCTTAGAAGAAATCAGACCTGCTGGTACCTTGATCTTGGACTTGCTGCCTCCGGCGCTGTGAGACTCCATTTCTCACGTGTGAGCCGCGTGGTCTGTGGGACGTGGTTACAGCAGCGTTAGCTGACTAATACGTCACCTTCCCAGCAAGGCAGGAGGCATGGTGGTTCAGAACAGTAACTCCGGGGTAGGACCCCCTCTGCCATTGATTAACGGAGGCTTTGGCAAGTCACTTAACTTCTCTGTGCCTCAGTTTCCCTGTCTGTTCAATGGGAGAATAGGCGTAGTAGCTGCCACACAGGATTGTCGGTGAGGACTCTGTGAGTTCACCTACATACAGCGCCTGGAACCGTGTGGCTCATGCGAGCATGCAGTGTTGACTTTCTTTACTCCCTGTTACCCCAGCATCTGCTTTCTCTCCTCACTGCTTTCTCTCTATTCCCCTTTTCTCCAACCGCTTCCTCTACTTGGATCCCTCGCTACGTCCCCACCCGAAACTGCCATGTGCCTGATGGAGTCCAAGCCAAATCCCTGCTTCTCTGGAAGATATTCCCACGTCCCTCTAGTCAAACCTACTGCCTCTCATTCCAATAAACATGTGTCTGTACTTCTAACACCCCAGCCTGCTTTGTGTACCCGAAGGATTTACTTGCGGCCGCTGCTGAGGGTCCCTGAGATACCGCAGGGTGGTGGGTATTGAAAGCAGAGGCTCAGCAAGAAAGGAAAGCAAGGGTGGTAACATCAGTGGGGCCAGGAATGAGCGAACGAGTGCACACCGTGGGATGCTCGACGCCGCACCAGGGATCCCAGCATCCGTTATAAAGCCATGAACGCCATGCCTTTAGTTAAAAGTGACCTATGGCAAATTAAGAGAGAACCTATCCCTGAGAGTAATTTGATTTTTGCAAATTCTCAATAGTCATTAAACTGCCTGGCACCCCATGTAGACTGGATTCCCCTTCTTAGAAGAATTGTTATTCTTCTGGAAGCCACCTTGACCCTTTGAAGCTACGGGGTTAATGCTGAGTGTGGCTGAATGGAAGCCCCCAGAGGGACCCAGCCTAATGGGTCTAGCGAGTTCCCCCAGAGGGACCCAGCCGAATGGGTCTAGCGAGTTCCCCCAGAAGGACCCAGCCTAATGGGTCTAGCGAGTTCCCCCAGAGGGACCCAGCCGAATGGGTCTAGCGAGTTCCCCCAGAAGGACCCAGCCTAATGGGTCTAGTGAGTTCCCCCAGACAGGCCGGAGAGGGCTGCCTGGGTTCAGCCAGACATAAGGCATCGGGGGGTCTTTGGTGCCATCAGGTGACATTCCCCCTCCCCCCACTACAGGTCCCCATGCCCATCCAGCTCCTCTAAACCCCCATAAGAATCCAGTCTTAAGGACTTCAACGCTGAGGTCTCAGGGACGGGCAGCTTGCAGTGATGCCCTTTGTGAGTTTCCTGTGCTTTGGCCAGAACCAGAGTCTAGGTGGGATGCCCGAGCCTCTGGTAGACCAGGGCTCCCCAAGGACAAGGACCCAGCCCGCCTCATTCACCACCAAGTCCCAGCTCCAAGCACAGCTGCACAGGGGGAGCGCACAAGTTCACAGCTTAGAGAATGGGATTGTGGGGGGGGGGGGGGGGGGAGGGGGGAGTGCTCTGGCCGGAGAACCTTCTTTATGTCGTATCCATTGCAGCCTTTCCTACATGACAAGCCATCCCACATGTGCCATTCTGTCCAGGAGGTCGAAGGCAACACAATCAGACTCATTTTCCCAGAAAAATCCAGTGTAGCCTGGCAGGAGCCACGAGAGCCACGAGGCCCCTGTTCCCTCCATTGAGGCCCGCACTGGAGAAGGCTTCGGTGTAGACAGGAGCTCCAGCTCCAACAGGCATCCCGGTGAGCGAGGCCATTTAGCCGGAGAATTTGGGAAGAATGTCCCCACAGACACTGGTATATCCTTTCTCTTAAAGGTGAAAAACCATTGCCTGAGTTTCCATATTGTGGGATTTCTCACCTGGCCCCTCTGGCATTATGCCTTCTGTGATGTCATGTACTACCCACCTTATTGCCTTCCCGCTTCCCGCCTTATCTCCCATAGTGTCCCTGCACCTACTTGGCATACTGGCCCCACACCCCCAACATAATGGCCCCATCCTCCCTGATGCAGAACCCCACCCCCACCCCCACCCCACACACACAAGTAGGACCTCCTCGCAGAGCCTTCCTCCCTCGGGACAAGGAGCATGTACTTCTGAGCCCTGCAGACTCTACTATCCTCGCAGACCTGCAGGAACGTTCTCCGCTGCTTGCTATTTCAAATTTAATTTCCATGTTCGCGTCTCCCTCCCAGCTGTGAGTTTCCTTGAGGACAAGGGCATTATCTTGCTCATTCCTGTGTCTCTTGGGCTTCGTAGGAACTTAATAAATATTTATTGACCATCTTAGAGTATATTTTGGCCCTTTCATAACAGGAACGAGGCCTGTTTATTTGGTTTATCCAGTGGCCGGCTTGCTGTGGGGGCTGGTTTGGTTTTTAAAATCATGGGCCTTGTTGAGAACGGAAGGAGAAGGGTTGGGAATGAGAGGGGCGACGCCCCGGTTGTACCCTAAGTACTTCTGTATCCTTTGAACTGTTTACACCGAGCATGTGTTTATGTACTAGTTTTGTAATAAAGCAATTTATTTAGATTATGCTGTTCCTATGAACGTTGTCCCGTTGAGGTGACAAGATGACCTTTTTGGGTAAGATTTTCCCACATTCTCTCCAGTGCCCCAGACTCAACTACTCTCAAAGGGGTCTCACGGCTACTCTCCACTTTGTGAATGTGTCTACGCAAAATTACAAGGGACAGCACAGAGATTGGGAATTTTATGTGGGCTGTAATTAGGGATCGGTTTTAAGTGCCCAGAGTCGCTTGCAATATTATTTCAGCTGTGAGTGGATTATAGTTCATTTTAAGAATCCCTTCATCACACTGAGATGTCCGTGAAAAGTTATTTGCTCTGCTTTATTCTCTCATTTTTCCCCGGGAAAGGGAGCCAGAAAATCATGTTTATCCTGGTTCCCAAAGGAGAGAAGAACCACGTCCCTCCACCCTTAAAGAAAACTCTCTTATTTGCAATGTCTTTTCCATTTACCCCGCTCTGAATAATGGAGTTTTTAAACTCGTTTGTTTTTCTAAATATTAAATTTTCAAAGGAAGGATATTTTTTAGCTCAAAGTACCTATTTCCAGCCTGTAATGGTCTTCTTGGTCTGGCATCCAGCAGCAAGAACTTTTAAAACAGCATCGTGTGGGTCGGTTCAGTAGCTAAAAAGACCATTCAAAGCCAACACTGTTGGCATACAATGCTGAGACGAATCTCCCCACAAAATCTTTGCTTTTTGTTGTACGCTGGGGCCTGGAGAGGCCATCTGAGCCAGTCCCCTGCCTCCAGGCAGGCTGGTAGGTGGACGGCGTGGGGTGGAATTTGTGGCGGCAAGCAACCCAGAGTCACATGACACCTGTCAGCTGGGTCAGCTCTGACATGGGTCCTCTGGGTGGATGGACGGGAATGCTGGAGCTGCCCGGAGCAGGAGGCCGTGCAACCTCCTCGTGCCCCCCCCTTCCATGTGCAACAGACCCCCCAATTCACCCCAAACTGGCCCCGGGAACCAGGGATTCTTGGACTAATAGCCTAAGTCCACTCTAGACCTTTTGCTGTTGTTCGGGCTCCGGGCTTCTTCAAAGCCGTACCACATAGGGGAGCCAGGGGGCTCAGTCGGTTAAGAGTCGGGACCTTGACTTCAGCTCAGGTCACGATCTCACAGTTCGTGAGTTCGAGCCCCGCGTGAGGCTTTGTACTGACAACGCGGAGACTGCTTGGGATTCTCTCTCTCCCCTCCTCCCTCTGCCCCTCCCTGACTTGTGCGCTCGCTCTCTCTCTCTCAAAATAAATAAATAAACTTAAAACAGCAACAACGACAACCATACCACGTAATACTTGAAGACTCAGAACTTCTGAAATCCAAAGCAAGTCATTTCCTGGTAATGTTTCCTCCCGGGTCCTTGTTTCCGACTCCTCAGTCGTTCTAAGCAAATCTGCGGGTCACTTGCAGTATCCTTGCTTCAGAGCTGTCAACCTGGCCAGGCTTTCAGTTTCCAGTAATGTCAGTGTTTCTCAGTGGGGGGGCTGTTGACATTCGGGGAAGGCAATTCCCTGTCCTGTGTATTGCAGGGCATCTTAACAGCCCTGGGCCAGCCCCACCCAATCCCAGCCGTCACCTCCAGTCATTATGACGACCAAAAATGCTTTCTCAGCCCCCGGGGGCTGGGGGGCCGCACAAGCCTCAGCTTGGTGGCGGTTAGTATCCCTTCGGCCTGTGGGAACTAATACCACCCCCAGCCGAGGACTGTATGCTCTGGAGGCAGACGTTTCTCCTCTTTCATTGTGAATCCTCAGCACCCAGCAGTTGGTGCCAGACTCAAGACAGGACGTCGGTAAACACGTGTCCAATGAATGAATGAATGAATGAGATCCACGAACAAGCTTCAAGAGGGCCTGTGAACCCTATAAAACTGTGTGCAAAATATGTGTGTGTGTGTGTGTGTGTGTGCGCGCGTGTGTGTGTGTGTTGTACATGTGAGTTTTCTGGGGCCAGAGTTCATAGCATCCATCATGTTCTCCAAGGGAAATTGTGACTGAAAGGGATGTTCAGAGGATGGGGCAACCAGTGTCCCCCTGATGTCCTAGCCCGATGTTTGTATCCCTGCAAACACCCCTGCACGGTGTGGGATGCGTCTAACAACTGCAGCTCTAAACAATATCCTAATATCCCCACAGCGAGGAAGGTCCTGGGCACCTGGGTGGCTCGGGTTAAGCATCCAGATTCGGCTCAGGTCACGATCTCACGGTTCGTGGGTTCGAGCCCCGCGTCGGGCTCTGGGCTGACGGCTCAGAGCCTGGAGCCTGCTTCGGATGCCGTGTCTCCCTCTCTCTCTCTGCCCCACCCCCGCTCATGTTCTGTATCTCTCGCTCAAAAGTAAACACACATTAAAAAAAAATTTTTTTAAAAGAAAGGAATGTCCTGAAAATTCTAGGGGAGACCCTGCTCCGTGAGAGTTCCTACAAGTCCCTGTAATGCAAGGGCTGCATTCTGCTCTGTAATAAGAACAAGCCTTCCTCTCTCCTGGGCTCTTTGACTCATCGACAGGACAGTTTGGTGAGAATAGGTGACAAGTGAGATGTTTCCTCCCAACTGAAGAGTGTTTCCCAGGTGGCTTTCTTAATGAAAGCCCAAGGACTTGGTGGCTGTCACTCCACCACTCAAAAGCCGAAGCTCCCACAGGGGCTTGGCAGAGGCGGGCAGAACTGAACAGAGCGAGCCATCAGGACTTGCTTCCTTCCTGAGAGCTCGCTGACGGAGCAGTTGTTCTAATGAAGCACAGCCAACGCCCCAACCCGCAAAGAACAGCTGGACCAAGCTGGTGGCTGAGCGGAGGGCCCAAGTTCCAGATTCATCTGCAGACCTGCATGGTGGTTCATGCCCAGCTCACGGATCTGTGGATTTATAGTTTGGCCACATTGCAGTGGCTTTGAATGAGGTCGTGGGGATGGGCGTGGAGAATATTAACATAAGGATGGCTCGTCCCTGCTGCTTTCCCAGCTCCCATCTGCCTGCCCATCCTCAAATTGTCCTGTCCCAGGAAGAGAATCTAAAGCAGTCTAGAAAGAGCATTTGGCCAGGGGAGGGTACAAGACGGAGGACTAGAAGGACCCAGATGTGGAGCTCAGCTCTGGCACAGGAAAATGTTTGCTAAGAAGTCAGTGATATCATTCACCTCAGAGGGATCATCCTATTTGCAGAATCTTCCAGCATATAGACTAGGTCATGAGCCCAAGTCTAGGGGGAAGACTTTCTGGGGGGGGGGGGGAAGATGGAAACTCTGAGGAATTCCTGATAGTCCAGAGCAAGCTTCTCAAACTTTAGTTTGCCTTAAAAAAATCACCTGGAGAGCTTGTTAAATCAGGTTCCTGGGCCCCAAATCTAGGTAGTCTATTCTGCAGAGGCCTGGTAATTTGCATTTCTAACAAGTTCCCTGGTGTGGCTCATGCTGCTGGTCCCGGGACCACACTTTGAGAACCACTGGTGGCTGGCAGGATGTTTCATATTGTGCTCCATCGCGCCCCCTTGTGGGGGGGAAATGGTATGAGAAAAGCAACGGAATAGGACCCCCTGCCCGCATTCCCGCCTACATCCAGGACACCTTTCAGTCTATTTTACAAATCTGGTTTTGTGTGTGTGTGTGTGTGTGTGTGTGTGTGTGTGATAAATGAAGAACCCCTCATAAAAAGGAGAGGAGAGACCACGGGCCTGGAACAGGTGGGCCCAGGCCTGTATGAAGGGCACCCCCAAGAAAGGGGGCTTCCCCCCCCCCCCCCCGTTCCAGCGTGCCGTGTCATGAGGCAGCCTTCGCTGATAAGTGGAGAACGTTCAAAGCCAACAAAACCCTAAATAGCCAACCAGGTGAGCAGAGGCAAGGGCAGGCACCAGCTTCCGTGTGTGTCCCATCTCAGGTCAACCGAGCCCGTTCCCTCGGGCACCTGGGGCCCCGGATGTGCCCAGCTGTCTGCAGCTGGGGCAGTTTCCCTGTCTATCTTGGGGCTTAATGCCTCTCCAGGCACACGGCAGCAGCCTGGCTCATGGACTTTACCTGGCACTGTCTGAACGCTCTCCACATCTCTCTGCCCTGTGCCCAGGCCCAGCAGGAGCCTCAGCACAGCCACCTGAGCCTCGGAGAGCCAACCTCAGGACAAGCTGATGCCCTCCTGTAGCTGGGACCCAACAACAGTAGCCGTCTGGGGTAGAGCCCAGGTTCTGGCGTCAAAGCGTCAGGCTCGAGTCTCGGCCACTGCAAAGCTAAGAGATTTGGGGTGAGGCAACCCGTCAGAAGCTCCGTTTCCTTGTCTGTGAAATGGTGACGCTTCCGGAGCCTCTGTGGGCTTTGAGCAGACCTGCCAGCGTAGAGCTCCTTGTGGAGCACCTGGCGTGGGGTGAGCCCTCAGGAAATACCGGCCAATTACTCCTTAGTCTTCTCTGGACATTATCGTGTCAGCGGTTTGGACGAAGGGGTGCACTGCCTGGGTCAGTTCGCTAGGCTGCCGCAACAAAGGCCACACACGGGGTGGCTCAAAACAACAGAAATTTATTCTCCCACAGTTTTGGAGAAAAGTCCAAAAGCAAAGTGTTGACAGAGACATGTCCCTCTGGAGGCCTTGGGGGAGATTTTTTTTGTGCCTTCCTCTTCGCTTCCGATGGCGGCTGGCAATCCTTGGCGTTCCTTGGCTTGCACCTCCCTCTGTCCTTGCCTCTGTCATCACATGACCTTCTTTCTGACCGTCTCTGTATGTCTTCCTATAAGGACACCAGTCACATGGGATTAGAGCCCACCCTAACTGAGTATGACTTCATCTCAATTTGACTCTATCTCCAGAAGCCCGATTTCTGGTCACAGTCACAGTCACAGTCACAGGAACCAAGGTCATAGGTATAGGTCACAGGAACCAAGGGTTCCGAGGAACAGGAACCAAGTCACAGGAACCTAAGGTCACAGCCACAGGAACCAAGAGTTAGAACTGGAATGTGAGGGCGTCTGGGTGGCTCAGTCGGTTGAGCGTCCGATTTCGGCTCAGGTCATGATCTCGCGGTTCGAGCCCCGCATCGGGCTCTGTGCTAATGGCTCAGAGCCTGGAGCCTGCTTCGGATTCTGTGTCTCCTTCTCTCTCTACCCCTCTCCTGCCCGTGCTCTGTCTCTCTCTCTCTCTCTCTCTCTCTCTCAAAAATAAACATTAAAAAAATTACATATATAAAAAAAGAACTTGATTGTGTATTATTAGGGAACGTGATCGAACCTGTGACACTGCCCGACTCCAGTGAGGCCACAGGGACCAGCAGGCACGAGGCCCCAGGTTCTTCGCTGTGAGGCTGTCTGAGCTTCCCTAGACTTGCACTAAAATGTCCCAATGGTTGTGTTTTCCAGGGTGTTCAGACTTACACCTCTTGGATATGCTGACCCCCACTGAAAGAAAGCGGCAAGGATACATCCATGAGCTCATTGTGACAGAGGAGAACTATGTGAATGACCTCCAGCTGGTCACAGAGGTAATGGCAGCCATGGGTGCCGGTGGGGGCCGGGGATACTGGCAGAGGTTGGGGAGAAGGGGGACCTCAGTTAAGGAGGGCTGCACCCTGATTCTCAGCCTGAGAGGTTTTCTGATGTGTGGGGAGAATCTGGATGGTAAATCACACAGGAGATTTCTACCCAAGAGAAGATGGTCGAACTCTTATCCGTGGCCCTCTGAGTCATCCCCGTAGAGGGATCACTCATGTCAGGGGATGAATGAGTCCGTGAGGAGGTGTGTGGAAGGAGACACGTGGGCTGGGGACTGGGAGTCTAGACTCTCCTCGGAGAAGTGGGTGCTTAGCCACCAACTAGTTAATGCCATAGAGCAGGCCATGTGGTCTCCCGGGCCTCAGGGTTGGCATCTGAAAATGGCAGCCATCCAGCCAATTATCTCGAGTCCTTCCTGGTGGTACATATTACCTCTGAGGAAAATCTGTTGCTGAGAATGAAGATGTTTCCTCCCAGGTCCCCGTGCACTGCCCTGTCCCAGAGGATGACTTGTTTTGTCTCTCCTCCTGGGTGGCTGTTGAAAGGCCTGGGCCACTTGGTCCAGAAGGATGAGGAGAGGCAGAGTTGGGAACCCCTTGTTTTTGAAGAAGACTTTTGTTTATGCTCACGGGAAGTTGCCATGTTACCAACAGGGGTTTGCAGAGCTGAATGGCAGGATCACTCTACAGTTTGAAAAACATTGTAATAGTTTTGAAACTCCTGCTCCCCCGCTGCCCCTCACCTAACAGTTGTGCAACTATCTCCTTGGACAGCCTTAACCAGGAACGTCACCACCCGCTGCCCAGTGTTGAATGGGTACAGGAGGCGGGATGGTTTACTGGTCCAGGAGGCACATTCATGCATAGGAAGTCATGGTGCATACTTAGGAAAAGTGCCCCTTCCTCAAGACACTTGACTGTCACTAAATATGCAATCTAGGATGTCTAAGATGTGAATGTCACCCCCTTAGATGTGGCACTTTTGTGTAGTGGTCTGGTACATGCTGGGTTCAATGTCAGCTCAAGGACTCATGAAGAATAGGGCTCCCAGGGAACAGCCTGAGCCCAGCCACATTTATTTCAAAGATGGGACAGGCTGTCCCATCTCTAAAGACCCTTCAGAAGAACGCCCTGCCCTCCAGTAGGAGACGATGACCTCTTTGCAGGCAGGGGCTCGCCACGTGGGGCTGGGCCGAGAGCTGTGATTTACCCTGAGTCACCCAACCACGCAGAGCTTGGATCCTGGGCAGGCTCATTTCTTTCCCGGAGCCGCAGCCGGCCCCTGTACCAGCCCGGCCCAGGCCAAGGGCCCAGCGGCAGAAGACATCACCCAGGCTGCTGGTTAGAGTCCCTGCTTCCTTGGGCGGCTCCCCTCCGGGTGCCCGAGGCTTGTCTATGCAGCAGACGCTGCAGGGGAGCCTGAAGGAGCCGCCCACACCCACGTGCATCCTGAAGCCCCCCACTTTTCCCGCCATGCCCACCCCCCACCGTGGGCAGGTAAGAGTGTGCGTGACTTTCGACAGGCCTCCGGGCTTTATCCTGGTGGAGTTAAGGCCCGTCCTCTAGAGTTCAGCCACCCTTCCCTGTAAAACAGTGCAGAGACCTGATGGGGAACTGCCCCCCCCCCCCACAACCGCTCGGGTAGAGTGGGGGAGGGGCGTCTGCTGCAGAAGCTGCGGGAAGCTTCTGGGCCTCCCCACAAAGCTGCAGACGGCCCGGTCCTCTCCATGCTCTGCAGAGACCTGTGTGCGTGTGTTTCAGGTGTAAGCTAACCGTTTGCTTTCTGAACTGCTTCGTTTTCTGCACCTGTAGATCTTTCAGAAACCCCTGATGGAGTCTGAGCTGCTGACAGAGAAAGAGGGTGCTATGATTTTTGTTAACTGGAAGGAGCTGATTATGTGTAATATCAAACTACTGAAGTAAGCCTCTCTCCCCTAACCCCGGCCTTGCTTCGTCCCCTCGGCTCTCACACACTAGCACCTCCGCGTGGCTTTGTCCGTGTGTCCCCCGTGCATGCCGCCCCGTGTTTCTTTCTGCCTCTTTTGCTCATTTCCACCCATAAGCACCATGATTCCTTTTCGCCCCCCACCCCATGCTTCCCGCACACACACCCCCAGTTTGTCATCGCACAGAGTAAATTGCCCAGTTCCTGCTTTCACTGTGGGTCTAGAGTTTCCGGAGCGAGGCCAGTCCTGGCTGCCGATCGCTGACCGGCTCCCTCCCGGGGCGTGGGGTGGCTCCCCACATGCCCGCCCGCAGGTCCGGGTCCCGTGGGCGAATACTGTTCTCTTGGGACATTCTTGGCTCCTGGGGGCGGAGAACGGTGGGTACCATTTGCTGCCCGTGGTCAGCATTTCCTCAGGTTAACGCTCTGAGAAGCTAGCCTGGAACCCCTTAAATTTTATTCCCATTTTGGTTTTTCAGAGGCAGCTTCAGGGCCAGGGAGGAAGCGCTGGGTCAAGAGACCTGCCAAGGTCTTGACCAAGTCAAGAGACCTGGGTTTGGAGCCCAACTCACTGCCCATCCTCTTTGAGCCTCGGGTTCCCCATCTGTAAACTGAGGGGGTTGGATTATGTCATCACAAAGGTCCCTTCTAAAAAGATCCCACCCCACCCCACCCCGAGGGGCCTGGGTGGCTCAGTCAGTTGAGTGACGTCGGCTCAGGTCACAGTCTCGTAGTTTGTGAGTTTGAGTGCCACATCAGGCTCCCTGCTGTCCACAGGAATCCCCCTTTGGATGCTCTGTCCCCGTCTCTCTGCCCCTCCTCCTGTCTCTGCTCTCTCTCTCTTTCTCAAAAATAAATAAATATTTAAGATAATAATAATAATAAAAGAATACCCCAAATCTGTGCCCAGCAGGCCATACTTTGGAACAACACTTGCTAAGAACACAGAATAGGCCTGTGGCGATCCAGTGGGCTGGGGGAGAAGGGCCGCCCCCCACGGGGGCCCCAGGTTGAAGCGCAGCCCCGGGAACCTGGAATCCATTCCCAATCTTCACGTTCCCGTAACTGGGAAGCGGCTATTTCCTAAATGTGATCCCTCATTCTTGTAAAGTAATTCCACGCCCCCCCACCCCACTTTCTTGAGTGTGTGTTTGGGAGTGGTGGGGGGATGGGGAGAGAAGTGGGTAGAAATAAAAATATGACATCTGCTCTCTCTGTGCTCTGGAAAACAAATAATCAGAGATGACCCCCAGGGGTGCTTTGAGAAAGTGTTTCCATTATCCTCCTTGAGGAGGGTGCTGTAGAAGTTTCTGAATGTAGATACGGGTCGGATGCTTAGGCCAACATCTTGTTCTTGCTCTCCTGGCTGTGTCTTTGGGCAAGTCACTTACATTCTCTTGGCCTCGGTGTCCCCATCTGTAAAATGGAGATAATAATGGTACCTACCACGTAGGGCGGCTATTAGGGGGTCTTTAGATGAAAGTGCCTGCCTGTCTTCAGTGTTGGGCTCAGCCCCCTTGCCTTGGAGCCAATGGGGCTAGTTAACCCCTGAACCTACAGGAGCTGAACCTGAAGGGTTGGAGACAAGTTGTTTCAAAATAGCCACAAGTTTTCTGTTGAAAATATACCTACAAGTAATTTTTATTTAAGTTTACTTATTTATTTTAGACAGAGAGAGACAGAGAGACAGAGAACAAGCAGGGGAGGGGCAGAGAGAAAGGGTGAGAGAATCCCAAGCAGGGTCCACGCAGAGCCTGATGTGGGGCTCGAACTCATGAACCATGAGATCCTGACCTGAACCAAATTCAAGAGTTGGATGCTCACCCGACTGAGCCACCCAGGCGCCTTTGAAAATAAACCTACAAGTTAAAACCTCTTTCCTTGGGCAGCAATCAGTGGGCGGTGGGGAGGTGGGAGATGCATCTCACGTCCCCAAGGGCCCTTGCCCCCCATGTCACCCTCCCTCCTGTCCTGTCAGGGAAACAGCAGCCCCTTCCTTGAGCTCTGTCACGGCCAGCCCCTTCCTCCCGTTAGCGCTGACGTGCTCCCCAGCCCCGGAGGTGGGAATCGAGAGTGCTTACAGCTGGGAAAGCCAGGCTCAGAGAGGTCCAGTGACTTGAAGTCACACAGAAGGCAAGCCTGTGTCCCAGGCTGCTCTGTGGATGACCTACTGGAGGTTCCACCCCATCCTGCAACCGATGGAAAGAACGTGGAGCCAGGAGGTGAATGTCCTAAGTTGTGTCTGGCCCCCAGCGCCTTCTAACTTGTTCTGGGCAGTTTCCTTGGGCAGACCCCTCTCGACCCCTTGTCTTGGGACCTGTCAACTTGCAGGTGTGGTGCCTGCCTGGTCGGGCATGCAGGGTTATCCTGAGGAGCAAGGAGGTGAGCCATACCCCTGGCACACTGTGAATCATGTCAAACATGCCTGCACAGCACCGTCTTCCTGCGATCACAGTGTCCCTGTGCTCTGTCCCCTTCCTCCGATGACCTGATCAGTTAGCTTGGGTGAACTAATGTTTTTATATCCTAGATAAAATATTTAATAGGAGCCTTCTGGGGATCTGATTTCTTTCTTTTTTTTTTTCCCCCTTTTCTATGTCACTATGAAAAATTCTAAACAGAAAAATGAAAAGAAGTATAAGGTGAACGCCCATATTGTGGATTGTATAGTGAACATCTTGCTACATTCCTTTGCTGCATAGACTTGACTTCTCCTGCAAAGGATTAACCCCAGTGATGGGGGGATTTGGGGGCCCCTGCAGGCTAGAAGAGGAAGGCTTTTTTGGATAAAGAGACTGTAAGGCAGCAATCCCTGCAAGGCCACATATCTGCCACTCCCGATCCAAGGGCCAGCAACTCCTTGTACTTGGGGTGGGAGGGGGAAGGACATGGGATTTAGGAGACAGATAGATAAGAAACAAATACAATGAAAATAAAGGAGTGCTAACTGGGACATAGGACTTCCTACTAATGATGCTTCTGGTTGGGGGTCAGAGCAGATGGTTTGTTCTCTTGCTGGTGAGTGGAGAGCTGTGAAATTTGCTTTTAAGAAACAGAGTAGGACAGAAAGATCTAGAACGTTTTTATGTTAAGAGTGGGCACAGGCCCCTGAGTATAGCTGTCAGAAGTGACAGAAGGGACTCAGAAGTGACATAGGGCTGTGCAAACCAGGTGTTAGGGACTGTTTTTTGTGTGTTTTTTAAAATTTTGTACAGTTTATTTCTTTTGAGAGAGACAGAGAGAGTGCGAGTGGGGGACAGGTAGAGACAGAGAGAGGGAGAGAGAATCCCAAGCAGGCTCCGCCTGGAGGGAGGGAACTTGGGGCTGGGGGCGGGGCATGGAGGAGAGGCCGGAAGCGGAGACAGGGAGAGAAGCAGAGGGCTGTGGAAGGAGAGAAGTGGAGAGAAACCTGGCCGGAGGGCAGGAGCTGCTTCCGGAGGAAGGACGGGGCCTGCGCAGAGCAGCTCGGGCGTGGAGGCAGGTCTGGACGCTGTGTCTATTGTCTCACGCTCAGTGCTCAGGGACCTGGAGCTCCGGGGTCACAGGTCACACCTCCTGGGTTCAAGGGCTGCTCGGGTCAGTATTAGCTGTGTGAGTTTGGTCAGGTCTCTCGGTTTCCCTAGGCCTCAGGTGTGCCACAGCCAATAGGGAGAGTTAGCAGTACACATCAGAGTGTTTGTTTGATACGTAAAGCACGTATTAATAAATGCAAGCTCTGTTGACCATGTGCTTGCTCTGCGGACCTCAGAGGGTCGGGAGCGCTAATTCATTCAGCAAACACCGAGCGCTCTTTGAAATGTCCATTCGCTGATTGCTTACCAGCCGTTCGGCCTCCACCCAGTAAACCTTTAGATGAGATTACAAACCAGCTCACCAAAGGGCAGAGCTGTGGCAGCTGAGTCACGTGACCCGGGAGCCTGGTGACACCCTCCGTTCAAACCCATTCAGGCCCAGTCCTGCCTGTGCAATAGAACATCCCAGAAGGAGACCCACGAGTGAACCTAACAGGTGCCTGGTCCATAGTAGGAGCCTGGTTTTAGGCCTGGCCCCTAGGTGGACAACTGGAGTCTGCAAGTGTGGGGTTCCAGAACCCAGGTGTTGGTTTAACCTCTTCACGACAATGCCTATCTTTCTTCTTTTCTCCTTTCCTTGTCTCCTCCATTATTATTTTTTTTAAGGGGGTGGGGGAGGGGGTGGTACTTTTATTCTCTTAGAGAAAGATTCTTTTGCTCCTCCTCATAGGAAAATGATGGAATGATGGAATTTCTTCCACTGTCCATCCATAACCAGTTTGTAACATGGTTATTCAGGGCTCTGGTCCCCCAGAACTGGGGGTGACATCATCCCCAATTGAGCAAGTTGAGGAAATTTCTACACGTTGGGAGATATTCCATACCAACCCCCTCAATGAGCAATGGCCATTTGGCTATTCTGAGGGTATCAGGCTGCCACCCCTCTCCCCGCAAGCTGCCAGTGTTGACGGGCATCTCTCCCTACAAGGGCATCTGCAGAGAGAGAATTACTAATTGTTCAGACCACATAATTTATTTTCCCTAAAATTTCTCTCCCTGACTTGTTTGCCCAGTCCAAGGATTATTCCTTTAGCCAAAAATGTAGGAGAAAGAAAATAATGTGATGTGAAGTTTTTAAAGCCTAATGCTAATATTGCAAAGCTTCCTTGGAATTCTGTAGCTTTATCCTTACCTCAGGGCTTCTCTAACATGACCGTGAAAGCAGCCAAAGGTTATGTGAAAATCATATATTGTACCATTCTTTTTCATCCAAGCTTATGTGAAAATCATATATTGTACCATTCTGTTTCATCCATCCATCCATCCATCCATCCACCCATTCACCCATCCATCCATCCATCCATCCATCCATCTATCCATCATCATTGGGGTAGGCAGAACACATTCATGCCTCGTGTTGTGGTCCTGCCGTCAGGGTGCATTGCTATCCTTGCTGGCTAGAAGCCCAGTGATATGTCCTCTAGAGGCTGGTGTTAGGAGTTCTCATATTGGAGTTGGAAGGTTGGGATGCACAGTCTTGGCTCTCATGGCCCTGAACGCTCAGGCTGCCGCTGGACCCCAGAACAAACCTTTCCCAGTCCCATCAGTCTCTCCTCAGCCTCCAGGATATGAATTGTTTGGGTTCACTGGTCCATTATCATATAAACAGGCTTCTCTTTTCAGAACCCCGTAATCCAGTCAATTTCAAATTAGCCACAGCAATGAAGCAGTGAATGACACAGATAGTCGACAATCATTTGTACTTGGCTTTGGTGACATAATGGGATTATTTTTCTGTGGCAGTTGATTTTTACCATCTTAATTATGTTATGTTCAGTCTGAAAATGAGCCTTCATGTCCCTTGGCAACAGTAGCCTCCCTTGGGTGGCACTGGTCCGGATTCAGACTCAGTGCCGGGGCCACAGTGGCCTGGGACTTTGACCACAGATCGTCTATGAAGTGAGACATCAACACAGAGATCCTGTCTGAGTTACTAAATAACTGATTCCGTACTTCTCCATGAGAAAAATACTATTTTTCGTGCTGACTCGTTCAGCAGAGATTTCTTTGAAAAGTTTTTATTCCCAAGAACCAGCCAACAGCCATCATGCCAGAGAAAAATGGCCCGGTGATACCTCTCTGTAGCACTAGACTCATTTCTTTTCTGTTCCTTGTCTCCCCAGTAGATCCTTTAGTGGCCCCGGGTCTGTGCCCCTCACGCACGTTCTGTTTCTGTACCACCTAGAAGTGCACCATGTCACCACTGGCTGAGGGTAAAGGCAGGGGGCTCACTTCTCACGTTCCCGTGCAGAGCGCTGAGAGTCCGCAAGAAGATGTCTGGGGAGAAGATGCCTGTGAAGATGGTCGGCGACATCCTGACCGCCCAGCTGCCGCACATGCAGCCCTACATCCGCTTCTGCAGCTGCCAGCTCAATGGGGCTGCCCTGATCCAGCAGAAGACGGACGAGGCCCCGGACTTCAAGGAGTTTGTCAAAGTAAGGAGCCCAGGCTGAGCCGAGCCCCGGCCCCTGAGTGGTTGTCGCAGGACAGCCGGGGGTGCGAGGAGTGAAGTCAAGCCTGCAGGATCATTCCTGCTAAAAAGCCAACAGGACTCAGGTCTTGGCTGAGCAACAGGGGTGATGTGAGCTGGCAGGTGTGGCTGTGACCCAGGGGGTGGACGTGGAGAGGAGGGGCCAGCCCCGCACCCGGCAGCTCTGATCTGCGGTCCAGGAGTGTTAGTGGTGTTGTTTGGATGCAGGTTTTAATCTTCTGTCCCATTTGTCTGGCCCAGCACGGCTGGCGCCCCTCAGGTTTCCTATTCTGTTTGGCCTGAGCACCCCAGTTCTTTGCTGCAGAGGGAATGGCCAGGAATCCCAGTGGACCCTTTGTTCCTTTTCCAGTTTGTTCTTGTTGATGGCCTCAAACCCTAAGAAGCCTGTGGGGGTGACTGTGGGATGCAGGACGTCTACCTTGGGGATAAGGGGATCTCGAGAGCCATGTGTCCACCAAGGGACGTCTGGGGAGGTGGGCCCCGTGCTGCTGGAGGCTCCAGGCCCTGGGACTTGGCATTGACTGGGGTAGGTCCCTGCTGGCCCCACTGGCCCGCTCAAACAGCCCCCACGTCTCCCAGAGAAAAAAACATAGGAAGAGAATCAAATAATTTCTGCTAAACAGTTACATTTTAGGGAATAGACCAGTAACACTAATGGCAGGCTTATCTTTGTACCTTGTGCATTTGGGGGCAGACCATTCCCTCTGGCCCAATAATCGTGTTTGTGGAATCATCACTGTGAGGTACAAGGGTGTTCCCTCCTTGACCATTGCATCATATGATGCTTGTTCTTTCTTGTTCCCCTGGTGTTTCTCAACATGAAATGCTTTGATTTGCTATCCAGTGAATCGGCACATTCTAAAGTCATTCAAAGGGGAGAAATTTCAGTAAGAAGTAGGCCCAGGGTGGTCTAGAGACTGGAGAGCAGATGCCCGGCCACCTGGGGTTTCAGCCAAGGGCCAGTCCTCCCTGGGCACAAGGCAGGATGAATTCATCACTGGATGCACTTGAACTTGAGGGAAATGCTGACACCACCCAGGGCAGGGGGTTTATTTCCGTTCCCTGATCACCTCCCCTCACCCCATCCCTGAGGGGGTTTGACGTGCCCTTGCCAGGTGTGAGGTGTTCCTGCAGTGATGATGTCCACGTCTGGAGCGGATTCAGACACTAACAGTTGGGGCCCAGGTCACGGCAGCCGCCTGTTTCTAAGGCTTTGTTAAACCTGACCAATGCCTTTGAAAGCCGAGTCACCATGTTATCCCTGTGACTTATGGATGGGATCATCTTTTGGGGGTAAAAGGACTCTTTCCCCCAGTTGAGTTGAAAAAAGGGACAGGTGGTCTAGGGTGGGGACAACTTTCAGGCCTTGAGATTGCAGTCCTCACCCCTCATGTCTCAGCTCCACTGTCCTTGCCTGCCTGGGGCTCCCACAGGGATGTGCAGGCTGCATCTGAACCAGACAATGCGATCCAGCCCTTGTGCCATCTCTGGGACTTAGGGGGAATTTTTATTCTAATTCTACAGTCTTGTGTCTCTTCTTATTCCTGGGGCTGTTATAAAGCTCTGGCAGATATCCAGAAGAAATAGTCGCTGTAAAGTCAGAATCTCATCTCTGTAAGGGAGGAATTGTATGTCCCAGGGAGGCTGTACTGACTCTGGAGACCAGGAGTTGACCCTGGTGGCTGAGTCACATCTACCGGTGTCCAGTGTCCATCTGGAACGTGCCTCATCCTGGACCAGGATAACGAGGCCCTTCCAACTCCAGGCTCCTCAGTTCTGGTCCAGATAAATGAGACAACGTGATGGGTGGGGAGTCCTAAATAACATCAGTGTTGATGTCACTGACTAGGTTTTGCAGATTTCTTAAGTGCATTTAAAACATCTCTCATTTCAGAGACTGGCAATGGACCCTCGATGTAAAGGGATGCCACTCTCTAGTTTTATACTGAAGCCTATGCAACGGGTAACAAGATACCCACTGATCATTAAAAATGTAAGTAGCCATCTCACCTTTTCAAGCAGAAGAACGCTTGCTCAGCATTTCAGGGATCCGGGGTCACGGGCAAGTTCCCCAGCCAATGCACCTGGTATCTGTTGTTATCGAATCATACACCAATGGGATGGTGGAAGCATCTGCTTGGTAACTCAGAAAGAAAAGCTGTTTATTGTGAAAAGAGCTAATGATATACAGCCTTCAGCTGTGATACCAAGTGGCTTTTACCCTATAAGTTGGAAAAAGGGAGCTCAGTTCTTGGTTCTTTTCCTAATAGAGGTGTAATGCCTTCGTGCCTCGATTTTCCTACCAAGAAAAAGAAAGAAACGTAACGCCGCCCACCCATCCTCAGAAAGCCATTGTGAAGCCATCTCACAATGTCTCCATCTGCAATATGAGGGAGCAGACTCCGACATCCTCTGAGCCTGTGATTATATAACCACAGGGGGGCTAGCTCCTGGAGACGGGCTTTAGATTTGGTTCCGTTTAGTGGAGACTTTAGACGCCCAGATCTGGGCACTGGTGTGCTCATTGCGATTGGGGTGTTACTGCCATTTGAGTCTCTCAGTGGTAGAGTCAGGAAATATATGTATGTATTATATTCATACACACATACTCGCATATATGTAAGTGTACACACATACATTTATATTTATGTCTAGATCAATCCATGTATATAAAAATGCATATTAAAATCTATGAGTTGACACTGATACCTCCTGTTCTAATCTTTAGCCACAGAATTTATTCTAACCTTCCCCCTTTCTATACTTATAACTTTTCTATGAGAAACCTGCCTCTCATTATCCTCAGTATGTTTAGTAATTTTCTCAAACTCCTTAGAGTAACACATCTCCCTCCGGTCTCCTCAGTTCAACCCCAGCTTGAGGCCACAAAATACACTCTGGCCACCTTGGCTGAATTAAATGATTAGATCGGAAGCAGGCCTTCGACCTACTATCTCCTCTCTTCCAACTTGACTGTTACTATTTAACTAGCTCAGTACTTCTGTTTATTTCCCCCAATATTTAATTGCACACTGGAGTTGGAGACAGGCTTTTCAAGTAGGTGTTTTAGATCTAGCCAGTGAGGAAAGGGGGACAAAAACAAGAAAAGAACTGAGAGTCATACATATTAAAGAGGAAAAAACAAATTATAGTTATTTGCAGAAATGTGCTTGCTGCCCTTTCAAGGACCTGAGAATGGACTGAAAAATAGTGGAGCTAAGAAGAGATTTTTAAAAGGAGGGGCGCCTGGGTGGCGCAGTCGGTTAAGCGTCCGACTTCAGCCAGGTCACGATCTCGCGGTCCGTGAGTTCGAGCCCCGCGTCAGGCTCTGGGCTGATGGCTCGGAGCCTGGAGCCTGTTTCCGATTCTGTGTCTCCCTCTCTCTCTGCCCCTCCCCCGTTCATGCTCTGTCTCTCTCTGTCTCAAAAATAAAAAATAAAATAAAATAAAATAAATAAAAGGTAGCCAGTTATATAATACATATGAAAAACCATCAAAGTACTAAGATGAAATATTTTTTATGAGACTGAGGTGGAGAAATTCTTAGCATGGCACTAAGAAAAGAAATGTAAAGGATTTAGAGTTGTAGCAACTTAAAAAAATATTTTAGTCTGGATGTTCATTAAGTAGAGCAAATAAAGTGTGATAGATCTGTACTATGAAAATATTTTTAAAAATAGAGACTTCTGTGAATTAGCATGGAATGACATCCAGAAAATGCTATTAAGTTAAAAAAAAGGGGGGGGAGGGGGGCACCTGGGTGACCGACTCTTGATTTCAACTCAGACCTTGGTCTCAGGGTTATGAGTTTAAGCTCCGCATTGGGCTCCACACTGGGCATTAAGCCTACTTAAAACAAAACAAAGCAAGACAAAACAACACCTTTCCTGAGTAATCCTACAGTGTGGTTCATTTTGCAAAACAGAGGACAAGCTCTATGTGTGGTTATTAAATATGTGCAGAGCATCCAAAAGTAGTTAAAGGGATGCCCTTCAGTCTGTTATCTCTTGGGTAGGATAGTGAAAGGCAACTTTCACGTTTGCTCTGTGTACTTCTGTATTGTTTGAATCTTGCATATCAAGAATGTGTCAATATATTATTTGTAACAGTATTTTTCTTAAAAATTTTCTGTGTGACAAAATATAATGAACAACATCAAAAGACAAATGACAGATGGAACCTGGGTAAATGTATTTCAGAATGTATGTAAGTAGGTGCTGAAATATATGTAGATTACCTACCTGTATCTCTGTATTTATCTATGTATCTACCTATCCTCTAAGTAAGGCAACTTACAGCTCAAAAGGAAAAAGATAAATACTCCAGCGGGAAAATAGGTAAAATATACAGCTAGATATTTCTGGGAGGCAGTGCAGAATAGCAGTAAGGAACACAGTCAGGAGACAGGCTGCTTGGGTTTGAATCTCAGTCCCCACTGCTGTATACCCTTGGGTTAGGTTACTTGACCTCTTTGGGCATTGGATGCCTTATCTGTAAATTAGGGACACTAATACTACCTACTGCAAAGAGTTGTGAGAATTAACCAAGTTAGTATATGTAAATGTACCAAATTTAAATTAACTAGTAATAAAAGAGATGCATGGCCACACAAGAAAATACCTTGCTTTGGGCTTGCCAGATAGGGATATATTGAAAAGATTGTAGGTCAACAGTGTTGACAAAAATGCTGCTTGAAGGTAAAGTCGTTCAGGCTCTTGGAAGGTGTTGGACAGATCAAACTGCACATTCTCTTTGGCTCAACACTTCCACCTCTAGGAATTTGTCCTAAAAAAAATAATCAGAGAAATATTTAAAAATTAGGAACAACATGAATTTTTATGGGACGGGAACTATTTAAATGACTTGTAGTTCATCCTTACAACGATGCATCATAGAATCCTTAAAAATGAGGGGCGCCTGGGTGGCTCAGTCGGTTAAGCATCCGACTTCAGCTCAGGTCACGATCTCACGGTCCGTGAGTTTGAGCCCCGCGTCGGGCTCTGGGCTGATGGCTCAGAGCCTGGAGCATGCTTCCGATTCTGTGTCTCCCTCTCTCTCTGCCCCTCCCCCGTTCATGCTCTGTCTCTCTCTGTCTCAAAAATAAATAAACGTTAAAAAAAAAAATTTAAAAAAAATGATAGCATAGGTCCACAGGATATGGACATCAAATGATATTGTGTAACTGCTATTAAGTGGGGGGAAAAACAGTGTGCAAAATGGCACAGTGTGGTATGGTAGCATGATTTAATTTTTATTTTCTAAAAAGTTGTGTGCGTGTGTGTGTGTGTGTGTGTGGTGTGTGTATGTGTAGGCAGAGCATTTAACTAATATACAGACAGAAGTTCTGTCCAGATGGGGAGATTATGGGTGATTTTTTAGGTTCTCTTTTTTTTATTTCAAAAAAATGAAAAAAAAATTTTTTTAATGTTTATTTACTTTTGAGAGACAGAGCACTAGCGGGGGAGGGGCATAGAGAGAGGGGGACACAGAATCCGAAGCAGGCTCCAGCCCCGAGCTGTCAGCACAGAGCCTGACGCGGGGCTCGAACTCACGAACTGAGATCATGACCTGAGCCGAAGTTGGACACTTAACTGAGTGAGCCATCCAGGCGCCCCTTAAAAAAATTTTTTTTACATTTATTTATTTTTGAGAGAGAGAGACAGAGCACAAGTTGGGGGGGGGGGACAGAGAGAGAGAAGGAGACACAGACTTCAAAGCACGCTGCAGGCTCAGAGCTGTCAGCACAGAGCCCGACTTGGGGCTTGAACTCATAAACTGTGAGATCATGACCTGAACTGAAGTCAGATGCTTAACCAATGGAGCCAACTGGGCACCCCAAGTTCTTTATAACTTGCTGAATTTTCTGAATTCTGAATATTGTACAATATTACAGAAAAATCAGTAAGGCCATTTCCATTTTGAAACAAAACAAAGCAAACTGTTAGAACTAATAAGTAAGTTCAGTGAAGTTGCAGGATACAAAATCAATACACAAAAATCTGTTGCATTTCTATACACTAATAATGAACTATTGGAAAGAGAAATTAAAGAAACAGTCCCATTTACAATTTCATCGACAAGAATAAAACACCTATGAATAAATTGAACCAAGGAGTTGAAAGATCTGTGTATTGAAAGCCGTAAGACATTAGTGAAAGAAATTATAGAAGACACAAATAAATGGAAAGATATTCCATGCTCATGGATTAGAAGAATTAATGTAGTTAAAATATCCGTTCTGGGGGCGCCTGGGTGGCTCATTCGGTTAAGCGTCCGACTTCAGCTCAGGTCACGATCTCGCGGTCCGTGAGTTCGAGCCCCGCGTCGGGCTCTGGGCTGATGGCTCAGAGCCTGGAGCCTGCTTCCGATTCTGTGTCTCCCTCTCTCTCTGCCCCTCCCCCGTTCATGCTCTGTCTCTCTCTGTCTCAAAAATAAATAAACGTTAAAAAAAAATTAAAAAAAAAAAATATCCGTTCTGCCCCAAACAGTATACAGATTCAATGAAAGCCCATTCAAAATTCCAACATTTTTCACAGAAATAGAATAATTCTAAAACTTGGAGCCATAAAAGACCCAAATAGCCAAAGCAATCTGGAGGAAGAAAAACAAAGCTGGAGTCATCACACTCCCTGATTGCAAACTATATTACAAAGCTATAATAATTAAAAAAACAGTATGGTACTGGCATTAAAAACAGATACATAGATCAGTGGAACAGAATAGAGAACCCAGAAATAAGCCCATGCATATATGGTCAATTAGTTTACAATAAAGGAGCCAAGAATATATAATAGAGAAAGGACAGTCTCCTTAATAAATGGTGTGTGTGGAGGGGGGGGCATGCTCCTGGGTGGCTAGGTCAGTTCAGTGTCTGATTTTGGCTCAGGTCATGATCTCAACAGTTCACGAGTTTGAGCCCCACATCAGGCTCTCTGCTGTCAGTACAGAGCCCGTTTCAGATCCTCTGTCCACCCCACTTTCTCTGCCCCTCCCCTGTGCACACCCTTCCGAAAAATAAACATTATTAAAAAATTAAATAAATAAATAAATAAATAAATAAATCATGTTGGGAGAACTGGACAGGCACATGCAAAAGAATGAAACTGGACCAGTGTCTTACACCGTACACAAAAATTAACTCAAAATGGATTAAAGACTCGGATGTAAGAGCCCAAACCATAAAACTCCCGGAAAAAAACAGGTGGCAATCTCCTTGACAATGCGAATAGGTCTTGGCAATGATTTTTAAAAATCTGACGCCAAAAGCAAAAATAAACAAATGGGACAACAGGAAGTGGAAACGCTTCTGCACAGCAAAGGAAACTGTCAACGAAATGAAAAGGCAACCTACTGAATGGGAGAAAATATTTGCACATCAAAAATCTGATAGGGGCTAGCATCCAAAGTATATAAAGAACTCATACGACTTCTATAATAGCAAAAAAAAAAAAAAAAAAAACCACCCATGAACAATCCGATTTAAAAATGGGCAGAGGATCTGAATAGGCATTTTTCCAAAGACAACATATAGATGGTCAACAGGTACCTGAACAGATGCTGAACATAATGAATCATCAAGGAAATGCAAATAAAAATCATCTCACACGTGTTGGAATGACGATTATAAAGAAATAGCAAGTGTTGATAAGGATGTGGAGACAAAGGAACTCTTACCCACTGTTGGTAGGAATGTAAATTGGTGCAGCCACTATGGAAAATAGTAAGGAGGTCCCTTGGAAAATTAAAAATAGAACTACCACACAATCCAGGTATTCTACTTCTCAGTATTTACCTGAAGAAAACAAGAACAGTAATTTGTAAAGATAAATGCACCCCTATGTTCATTGCAGCATTATTTATAACAGACATGGACACAACCAACTTGTCCATTGATGGATGAATAGATATATAAATTATGATGTAAATATATTATGTATAATATGTATAATATAATTTATATAATGGAATATTATTTAGCCATTAAAAAGAGTGACATCTTGCCATTTGCAGCAACGCGGACCTCAAGGGCATTATGCTAAGTGAAATAACTCAGACACAGAAAGACAAATACCATATGATCTTTCTTATATTTGGAATCTGAAAAAAATTAATTAAAAAAGCCTCCCAAGCTCACAGATACAGACAACAGATTGGTGGTGGCCGGAGGCAGGGGTAGGCGGTGGCATAAATGGGTAAACTGTTTTTGTTTTTTTGTTTTGTTTTGTTTTTAGTTCAAATAAATTGACGAAGAAAAAAAAGGAAAGCAAAACAAAACAAAAACAAAGACAAATGAATTCACACAAGCCAGCTGTGTGGGCTCCCAGTCTAGCACTGTAATCCTCAGACTGGGCTGCACGTTAGAATCACCTGGAGAGCTCTAGAAAATTCCTACGCCGGAGTCCCCCCCCCCCCCCCCCCCAGGGATATGGTCAGGGATGACAACAGGAGTTTCCAAAGGGATCCTGACCTCAGCCGGGATTTGGCCTGGAGGGTGGGGCCCTTGTTGGAGATGATCGGTGTTCACGCAGGACCCAGAATGTGCATTTTTCTCAAGTTAGGGGCTTACCTAGGACTTTAAGCCGAAGTGTACCTTTGAGATGAGATATCATTCGAGGTTAGGTCCATTTGAATTATTTGTGTTTGGACAAAGCCTCGGTAGGTACACCCGATGATAATCGTTGCCTTTTACTGAGCACCTTCCAAGGGCCAGGCACTTTGCAAAGTACTTTACTGTATCAAATCACTGAGTCCTCCAATCTTATAAAGGAGGTGCTGTTAAAGTTTTTTTTTAATGTTTATTTATTTCTGAGACAGAGAGAGACAGAGCATGAGTCTGGGAGGGGCAGAGAGAGAGGGAGACACAGAATCGGAAGCAGGCTCCAGGCTCCGAGCTGTCAGCACAGAGCCCGACGTGGGGCTCGAACTCACGGACTGCGAGATCATGACCTGAGCCGAAGTCGGTCGCTTAACCAACTGAGCCACCCAGGCGCCCCTAGAGGAGGTGCTGTTAGCATCCCTACGTTTCATATGAGGAAATTGTGGTTCAGAACATTTATGGGACTGACCCATAGCATGCCTGGTCAGTCGCAGAGCAGAGATTTTAATGCAGGAGGTGGAGCCCTAGGACTGGCACTCTTAACCGCTGGCCTCGAGGGTTCTACCCAGAAAAAGGCACATTTGCTCAGATGTACCCCTTTGCACGCTGGTCCAGAGGTGCGCAGGTTGCTGCAGCTGTGCACGGACCCAGGAAAAGAGCCATTTTCCAGGGAGAAATCCACGTGGGGTGTGTAATGCGCTCGCTGCAGCCACTGCCCTCCTCATACCAAAGTATAAATAATGTGGGCGCCCCCTGCCTCCCGAGGGGCCCTGGCCAACAAGGAGTGGCCGTCACGCTCACGTCATTGCTGCAGTTGGGTGCTCAGAGCTGCGGTTTCTCCTGTGAGCACCCATCAGGAAAGGTCCAGGCCCTCCTGTGCTGGGCCCCCCCAGCACAGGGGACCCCAGGTCCACCTGCACCGCCTGAGGCTGCTGTCTTCTGTCCTCCCGTGTAGATCCTGGAAAACACTCCCGAAAACCACCCTGACCACAGCCACTTGAAGCACGCCCTGGAGAAAGCGGAGGAGCTGTGCTCCCAGGTGAACGAAGGGGTGCGGGAGAAGGAGAACTCCGACCGGCTGGAGTGGATCCAAGGCCACGTGCAGTGTGAAGGCCTGTCCGAGGTAGCTGCCTTCGGGCTGGGACCCGGGCCTCCCTCCCGCTGAGCCTCAGCGGTGAGAAAGATCGTGAAGCGTCCTCTCCAGGCTACAGCCTGTTCTGTCTCCAGCTGCCTCTCCCCTGCTCCTGAACCTGTCCCGCTGACTTTTTAATTTCTGCACTGCTTTCTCCTCCATTTTCGGCAGTTCTGTTTGTGTTGTCGGATCTGCTGGTTCCTCTCTTGTGTCTTGTGTCTTGTCCTTGCACGGGTGGCCATGCTCTGCATTTTTTTCCCCCCCCAACACATTTTAAACATATTCCTGCATATCTCACAGCAGAGAAGTGTAATATCTACAGTTACGGATCTCGTTCCCTTCTGCTGTTTCTGCTAGCTGTCACCGCGCATGCCTGCTTCTCTGTATGTACTGTGATTTTCGATTGTGAGTTCAGTGTCCTTTGGAGCTTTATCTGTGGGACCTTGGAGCTCTGAAGTTGCATTCCTCCTGAGAGAATCGCTACCAGGATCACCCTAAGTTTCACGTAGAGGGGTTTTTGGATCACACTAGCGTGTGAATTGTAGTTGTGAATGGGTCGGGAGTTGCCCTGTGGCTGCAAATTCTCAGGGGCATTTTTTTTCATTCCACTTACACCAAGGTCAAAAACAAGCAAGTCTTCTTGTTCATCTCTGCTGCGCTTGAGTTCACTCGTGGCCTTTCCTCTGTGGGCTTCTTTTGGTGGAGCTCTCCTGTTAGCTCCCTCAGCGCAGTGAGCCCTGGAAACACCGCTTGTTTCCTGTGGCCCATATGGCTTTTGAAGTGGACGCTGAAGGTCACCAGATTCAAGGGAGGCTGTCAGGCTGAAGCTGGCTTTGGGGTTTGTCTTCTGGGGTTCACATTTTCATTGTTTTCGGCCTCTGCACATTGTTTTAAACTTGTTTTTGTTTTACATTTTTATCGTTTTGCTTGCATTTCAAAAGTGAATTTTTATATTCTACTCAGTTTTTTAAAATTTTCACTGGATAGGTCAGTGTAGCCCATCAATACTGGAGCCACAGAAGTCTCGCTTCTAGTATTTAATTATTTCTTGTGCCCTACCTTTCCCTTAGTTTCATTTATTCTTGCTGCCCTTTCCCCCCCGCCTCTCTTTCTTTGCCTCTGCATGCATGTGCGTGCACGCACACACGCACACATGCCTGCACACGCGCCATTCACTAGGGTTTCCCAAAATGCCCAGGCAGAATGTGTCCCCCACATCCCCCTCTTCCTGTGGCTTCCTCCTTCTTACAATGCTTCAAAGGCAGGCACTACCCGAGGAAGTCATCACTGCTGGTTCCTTCCCTGCCTCACTTCCTTGTTGGCCTTCAGCATAGGTGTGGGAGAAGCCAGCCCATGGGAGCAGCCCTGTGGAAATCCAGGTGACAGGTGTAGACTCCCATTTTGGAATTTTGTGTCGATAATCAATCCAGGGGCATTCATCCGGCTGGTTGGCTCACTTACGCTTTCATCCATTCATTCATTCAGTAAACATTTCTTGAGCACCTGCCCATGTGCCATTGCCTTAGTGTACTAAACACTAAGGACATGAAAATCACAAAGATGTCACCTCTCCCCTCTCTAGGGTTCTACGGTTCTGGATGAAGTGGAGGGACGAAACCAATGTTTACGATAAAATATGGGTGGCAAGGCAGAGCCAGCTGCAGGTGCAGGTGCTGTGGGAACACATGATGAAGAGGAAGGGACAGTCATAGGGGGATTCAGGGAAGCATTGGAGAAGGAGACACTGGGCTGGGTGTTGAAGGATGAAGACGTCTATCCAGGTAGGAAACCAGGGGGAGGGCATCTTAGTGGAGGGACGTCCTGAGCCGGGCATCTGTAGGGCGACAGGCGATACGGCTTTATGGCAAGTTGAAGGCAGGGCGAGAATGGCCTGTGTACCATTCAGAGGAGCTTTAACTTGATCCTGCAGACGGTGGATCTGAACAGCACCCGAATCTGCCAGGCAGAAGTGCCAACATGGCGACATGCACTTCGGAAAGGGGCCCTTCCTTGCATCTCATGGCTGCCATCGGGTGGACTCAGTGAAGCCTGCCTGGGTCTTCTTCTTAAATCATGCAGCATAAAATAAGCTCTTGTCATTTGAGTTTCGTGGCTTCTGTGTCCTCTTTGAAACAGACTGTTGTCCTTCCTTATCGGCCGGTTGTACCTAGCTATTGTACAGCAGCTTCCGTCTGTCTGTACAATCATGGAAAGGGGGCACGTTGGCTTCCGTTTCCTGGCCCAGATCTGGGCTCAGACCTATGATTAACTTTCACATAAATGCTGTCTTTGCCACTCTTGTCTTAAGACAGAGAAATGTAGGGGTGCCTGGGTGGCTTAGTCAGTGAAGCATCCGACTTTGGCTCAGGTCATGATCTCACAGTCTGTGAGTTCGAGCCCCGCGTCAGGCTCTGTGCTGACAGCTCAGAGCGTGGAGCCTGTTTCAGATTCTGCGTCTTCCTCTCTCTCTGCCTCTGCCTGCTTGCACTCTCTCTCTCTCTCTTTCAAAAGTAAATAAACATTTAAAAAACTTCTTTTAAAAGAAAGAGAAATGTAAATATCAGTCCCAATTCATTTATATTCAGTGTTAGCCTGGCCAATTGGAGGCCCAAACTTGGAGTATGAATAAATGACATCACCTTCGTGTGATCCAGGCTGCCTTCTCTGGATTCATTGTCTGTCCCCAAGTGCCTTGGACTCTCTTGGCAAGCCAAAAGGGCTGGGTTGATCTCCAGCCTCCTGTTCATAGTGCAAAGGGGTAAAAACTAGGCACTAAAGGCTCCCATTTGGGTGTCATCTTCAGTCTTTTGGGCTCCCTCAGAGCCCCGGTGGCAGATGAGAGACACTTCTCCCTCTTTGTACCCAAGAGTGAGTGGAGTGGTCACTCTTCCTTGATGCCTATAGATCTCCAGTCACAGAGGCACTGCTGATTCTCTCTCCCATGATGGAGGGAGATGAGTGGCCACCAACATCTCTCGAGGGACACATGGTGTGAACCCTGTCACCTCTTCACAAATACTGTCCTCAGGGAGACCTATAGGGCTCATAGTTCTGTAGAGCATTGGCCTTGAAGGCTGCTAGTAGAGCATCCCCTGGGGCCCAAGTGTGGACAGGTGGGGGCCGTGAGAGTCTGACCCTTGCCTGGATCATACTGCTGCCTGGGCACAGCTGTGCCTTTCCCTCTTTCAGTCTCTCACCCTGCGCCAAAAAAAAAGGGGATCCTAGTGAGGTCATTTTTCTGCCTCGGTCTCCCTCTGCCCCTTTAGAAACTGCTCACGTGAGATGAGAGAGCCCAGAGGGATGATAGAGCCATGTTTTAGCAGCACTCGGAGCCATCTCCAAGGTTTGGCGAAGTGGCAATGAGAGTGTCCCCTTCACACTTTCCGGACTAGTGAGTTGGTGGAGATTTAATGTGAGCCAACACCGTGTCTGCTCTGCTTGGCTTTGAGGCATCACTCAGCGCCCTTGAGTTTTGCACTCACTCACGTGCGAGGGGCCTGGACTCTAGCTGACCTTGGAAAGTAGCATGTGGTCTGTAGAATTGTGCAGGGAGCGGTTGCTGCTTTCCCCAAGCGCAAGGGACCTTTTGAACCCGTGTGGGGTCGTCACTGGAGCTGGCTGATGCCCCCTCTGGAGACACAGCCCGTACTCATTGAAGTGGGAGAGGGCCGAGAATTTTCTTCCTGTTTCCCATTTCCCAGTAAATAAAAGGGGGGCACCGACACCCTCAGACGTTAGTAGACCCCCTCGGGAGAAAGCAGTCAGAAGTATATTCAAGACTCATCTGGACCCTTGGAGTCCCCAGAACTGTGTCTTTGACTGCCTTTGACTCCTTGGCCCTGAAAGGTACTGCCTGAAGTCTGCAAAGCAGTCTTTGATTGAAGCCTAAGATACAGGCCCGTGGGGGCCCAGCCTCCGATTCTGACGGAGCCCGCGCTTTCAGACGCAGAAACACAAAAATCAAAAAATGACCTCCCTTCACCGTGTCCTCTTTGGGCTTTGTTTTCCTTTCTCAGCAACTTGTGTTCAATTCAGTGACCAATTGCTTGGGGCCACGCAAGTTTCTGCACAGTGGGAAACTCTACAAGGCCAAGAGCAACAAGGAGCTGTATGGCTTCCTCTTCAACGACTTCCTCCTGCTGACCCAAATCATAAAGCCCTTGGGCTCGTCTGGCACGGACAAAGTCTTCAGTCCCAAATCGAACCTGCAGTACAAAATGTACAAAACAGTAAGTGTGGTTCTAGATCATCGTTCTAGATTGCGATTCTAGATTGCAATATCAGGGTTGGTGTTGGCGGGGAAAGGAGAAAGTTTCCAGAAGGAGGCAGAGTATGAGCAGGGTTTGGGGGGGGGGGGTTGTGGCGTAGAGGAGAAGACGGAGGGATGAGCCAGGGTTTTGGGTAGCTAAAGGAGTGCAGTCCCAACATTATCAGAAGAGGAACAGCATTCGACTCGATTGACAAGACATCTATCTATGAGCTTCCAAATGGCCACTGTGGTTCCTCAGACGTGAGGAGTGCCCCCTATGCTGGTGGGGCTCGCGGTCTAGTGTGACGCAGGAGGCAGGCATGGGACAGCTCAGAAGTTGAGCGCTGGTGCCCACCTTCCAAGCATTCCCAGACCCTTCCCCAAACTTCTCAGGATCGCTTGAAACATCTGTGCCCCTCACCTTTTCCAGCAAAAGCCAATCTAAACAGTCCATGTGTGGAGAATTTCCCTCTGCTGTTTATTTGGTCTGCTCCTATGTACATAGCTGTGTTTGTGTGTCTTTGTGTCACGGGATACCGTTTTCCTAAATTTGTCTGTGTGGGGGCGTTTGTGCGGAAGAATTTTCTCTGAGGCAGCAGTTAGGGGATTGTGGGGTGATGGTGATTGTGGGGCAAAGAACAATGTACTTATGTAGATTGTCACTAGCAACTTTGTATGAAAATCTTTGGAGGGGATTGGCTGGAGGTTAAGTTGTTGAAGACTGTTTGCTGGTTGGGATATGCAACGGCCAAAACAGACCGGTCAGCTCGTATTGCGAAGGGCTTAAAAAATACCAGCAAAATGGAGGAGGCAAAAATTCTATTTATAGTTTGCAATACATGAAAGTTGATATTAATGCAAAATTATGATTCCAGTAGAGTTTACTGGAAAACACACACACACACACACACACACACACTCAGTTTAGTTTACTAGAACATGTGCACATAAGCTCACGCACACTCATAGTTCATTGAAACACACAGAGTCCCGTCTGGTTGTTTAATGCCTGTGCATTCTCTTTCAGCCTATTTTCCTGAATGAGGTTCTAGTAAAATTACCCACTGACCCTTCTGGAGATGAGCCCATCTTCCACATCTCCCACATTGACCGAGTCTACACCCTCCGAGCCGAAAGCATAAATGAAAGGTAAGACCTGCCACCTGCCTGGCACTGGGGACCTGGGTTCCACCAGGCTGGACATATGTAGAACATTTAATTAATCAGCAGGTCCCAACATTTGTTCAGTTGCAATACCACAACCTCTGGCTGGAGGGGTCTTCATGCTTTTCTCTAGAGCCGCTCAAAAGTTTAACACGTGGCGTGAATTTTTCAAAATAAAATGAACTGAAACTGATTTTGCTTGAGAATTTTTTTAAAGGAAATTTCCATCTTTCTTTGAGATACGTGGAGCATCTCAGGTTTCCCAAGGTTTCCCAGGTGGCAGAAACCAATAGGAAGGTGATCTGGGGATTAATAGGACCACCCAAGCCCGACCCTATCCTCAGCTGGGCTCGCTTACGCAGACATCCTGGATCTGAGAGCAGTGGGTTGTTTTGTTATTTTGCTTCAATCGTGTATTCAAGGCTCTGCCCTACAGCCAAATGAAATAGATCATTTCTGAAGGGCGAACTTGACCCAAGGCCAACCGACATTCCAAAGGGCATTTGTGCCAAACAAGAAAACTGGCCAAAGCTATCATACATATGGGTCTCCGAGAAATGAAGGAGAAAGCGTCATGCCAACTACTTTGCTCGGGAGTGTGTTTGCTTTTCCCTAGAAAGTGGTTCCCTGTCTGGGAAATGGTTTTGTTCTTCTCTTGGATGGTTTAATAAGAGAGATCCTTCTGGCCTTCTTTGGTTAGGCAAACATGGGGTGCTTTTTAAAAGAATTAATTCATTAATTTTATTCAATTTTTTTAAAAAAATTTACATCCAAGTTAGTTAGCATATAGTGCAATAATGATTTCAGGAGTAGAATCTAGTGATTCAGTCCCTATATAAAACACCCAGTGTTCGTCCCAAGTGCCGCCCTTAATGCCCCTTGCCCATGTAGCCCATCCCTCCACAACCCCTCCAGCTTCCCTCAGCTTGTTCTCTGTGTTTAAGAGTGTCATATGTCTTGTCCCCCTCCCTGTTTTTATATTATTTTTGCCCCCCTCCCCCTATGTGCATCTGTTTTGTAATGGGATGCTTTTCAACGAGGGAGGAGAGAGTTGCATGCCAACATCTCCGGGTCAGCATTTCTCTTCCACAGGGGCACCAAGGCCAAGGCAGGTCTCAAGCATATCAGTAAAAATGCCACTCCTCCCTCCTTATTAATGGTAGGAATAATTATTAGCATCATTTGACAGAACAGCAGACTTTCTTTCCCAAGCCTTTGTTGTTCAGATCAAATGAACAAAGCAGGTAGGGTCCTGGAGACTGAATGCGAATGGACCTGAAACCTTTTTCCTGAGTTCTGTTTGGCACCTTTCTGTCTTTTTATTTCCAAGGACTGCCTGGGTGCAGAAAATCAAAGCTGCTTCAGAACTCTATATAGAGACTGAGAAAAAGAAGCGGGAGAAGGCGTACCTGGGTATGCATTGCTCAGTGGCATGGACTGTTTCCTGCCGAGCTGGGGCAGAGAAGTTTGGGCTCAGAATCCTTAAAGCTGGAAGATGAGCCTGGAGGCGGAGGGAGGCTGAGAAGGGACGGGAGTGGGGGAGGGGAGAGTGGGGCGCAGGATGAAGGGTGGAGCCAGCCAGAGTCTGAGGGGAGAAGGGGGGGCAGCTACATAAAACTGGTCTGAGGCAAACAGGGATGGGGAAGGCATCAAATGTTTCAGTGAAGCATCTTGTGTTGTTCTTCCCGCTGTCGTAGTCCGTTCCCAAAGGGCAACAGGTATTGGAAGGTTGATGGTGAACGTTGTTGAAGGCATTGAGCTGAAACCCTGTCGGTCACATGGTAAGGACCTCAAATTCCCTCTAGCATGGGTTGTTGGTAGAAGCCTTTTCTCCCTTCCCCCCAGCCAGACTTAAGTCAAATGTGCTATTTCCATAATCCTAAATTTTCCTTCCAGAATTGGCTTTTCTAACACTTGTTAAAATCTAGAGGTTTTTTTTGTTTTGTTTTGTTTTGTTTTTTAATTTAATCCTTCCCACCATTTTGCTTTTCAGAGAGATCCGGGTGGTTGCCATTTCATAGTGGATGTGATACAGTCTAAGGCTATAGCAAAGAGACAGGAAAGGCTTAATTTTAAAGTCCATTAATCTAATTATTTAAGTGTTATCAATATTTACGTATTATAACTTAACTGTGATGCTGGATTGTGGGAGTTTTTGCCCAGATTCTCCATTTTATGGCACTTATCGAGTGTGGCAATGGGAAGGGGGTGGTAAAAATGAGGGACATGGAGGGAAATTGCTGCCCATCGTGGCTGTGACCCTGCCATGCCATGCCCAGAGCCCTGCAGCCAGGTAGGAGTCTAGCAGACTGTGTCCACTCTAGGAAAGAGTAACCCGTACTGTGAGGTGACCATGGGCTCCCAGTGTCACATCACCAAGACGATCCAGGACACTCTGAATCCCAAATGGAATTCCAACTGCCAGTTCTTCATCAAAGACCTGGAGCAGGAGGTCCTCTGCATCACCGTGTTTGAGAGGGACCAGTTCTCTCCAGACGGTGAGTAGAGAGCGGCCTCGCGAGGTGCCCTTCCTCCTCTGTCATCCAGCTTTCAGGGGTAAATGTTTTCTACCTGGGACCTTGGTGCCCAGGATTTTTTTTGACACCCCCCTCCCCCAGAAAGATGAGGTTGGCGCAAGGCAAGACTCAGCCCCCCTAGAAAGTGGCCTTCACCGATGCTGGGACATCTCAGAAAAGGTGAACAAAGCACGTTTGGTCTAGAGTGGTCCAGCTGCCCTAGATAGAGAACACAGTCCCATGCCTCCCTACAGCACGTGACTGCAAAAAAGACTGTACCCCAGAGTCTCAGCCCAGTCCTTTAGTTCCTGGCCCAAAGCCACGGTGATAATGGATAAAAGTAGCCCGTTGAGCAAGAAAAGTGTCAGCCCACGACAGGCGTGGCAAGAAGCAATCAGTGCACTTTGGGTGACATGTCTGGTTAATCAAAAGGATGGAACTGTGGAACTGGGTTGGATGAATCATTCCTTCAACCCGCTTCCTGCTTCTGCTTTGAGCCTGGAAAAGAAGGCACCTGGCCAATGACTCCAAGAAATTCTCTCTCTTTTCCTCAGCTGATAAAAACCAGAGAGTCTGAAGATGGCAGGCTCAATTATATCCAAAGAGTATAGGGAAGTGCTAGGAGTGAGGGGCTTCTGCTAGCTTGGCTTTTGCCTTTTAATACTTTTATATGAATTATCTCATTGTGAGTTAGGTACCTTTGGTTACGGTCTAAAGACAGGCACATAGCTGGCTAAATGTTAGAGAATGCCCAGAACAACTCTCAAGGCTAGGCTCTCGACTACCGTGTTTCATTGCCAGTTTTTATTCTGACAAGTGAAAGTTTAAGACTGGTCGTTTTAAATAGGGAAATAACAGGACACAGTGACAACTCCACTAGGGTATAAATTAAAAATCCTAGTGTTGTTCTTATATAAGAGATTATTCCCACAAAATGAGCATAGGGCAAAATAAATTTGCATCTGTCCACCAGAAAAAAATTCTCACATCTTTTTTTTTAAATTATTTTTTAAAGCTTTTTTTGTTTGTTTGTTTTTTCTTTCCAGTAATCTCTACATCCAACATGGGGCTCAACTCATGACTCAAGATCAAGTGTCACAGGTTCTTCTGACTGAGCCAAGTGGAATCTTGAAAGGCTGTTTCCTGTACAGGAGTGCCTGGATAGCAGTATATTCCACTAAATAATTCTTGAATGAATAAATGAAGGAATTATGGTCTGGAGGCCCATTTAACACCATTGCGTAGTTGCCTAATTTGAAAAAAATTTTCAAGTATAGGGGCACCCGGCTGGCTCAGTCTGCAGAGTGTGCAACTCTTGATCTCAGGGTTATGAGTTCAAGCCCCACATTGGATGTGGAGTCTACTTAAAAAAAATAAATAAAAATTTTTAAAAAAGGAGGGGGTCAGCTCAGATCTTGATCTCAGGGTTATGAGTTCGAGCCCCACATTGGATGTGGAGCCTACTTAAAAAAATAAATAAAAAGTTTAAAAAGGGGGCAGGGGTGCCTGGCTGGCTCAGTCAGCTAAGCATCCGACCCTTGATCTCAGCTCAGGTCTTGATCTCAGGGTCGTGAGTTCAAGCCCTGCACTAGCTCTGCACCAGGCGTAATGCCTACTTAAAAAAAAAAAAAATTAAAAAACACAAATATATTCACATCTGTTCTTCTACTGGTGCTCAATATTTGATAAAAAGTGGGGTTGAGATAGTTTTGGGAGCGCTGTTGAAAGCATGCAGCCCCAGGCTGTGTGTGGCCTCCTCTCCCACACCTTGCGTTTGCTCTCTGGCACACGCAAGGGGCATTTTAAGGACCAGCCCTAGCTCACCATCTTTGCTTTTTCTGAAAAGGATGTGACATCACGAAGTGTCCTCTTGTGACGAACCCTGGGAGATATTACTTTTCAATCTTTGTGCAGCTGATATGGCATCCAATGTTGCATTGCCTCCCGGGACGCTTCTAGGCCTTTGGAGCTCCCCAGGTGTGGGGACTGTCATCGTCTCTGTTTTCACTTCCTTCTAGACTCACCTTCGTCCCCACCCTGGTGTCCTTTTTTTTTTTTTTTTCTTTCCCTCCATTCAAAACTTATGCTCTGTCATTGTGGTTCATGGATTCCTATAAACTGACCTAATTCCCTTTTGGAAGAAGGGAGGGTATAACAAGTTGCTGAAAAATTCCCAGTGTGCCAAATACATGCCTTGAAGTTAAGGAATTCTCTCTCTGAGCAGGGTGTTCTTTCTCCTTTCAGATTTTTTGGGTCGGACAGAGATCCGTGTGGCCGACATCAAGAAGGACCAGGGTTCCAAGGGCCCAGTTACAAAGTGTCTCCTGCTACATGAAGTCCCCACAGGGGAGATTGTGGTCCGCTTAGACCTGCAGCTGTTTGATGAGCCATAGGGAGCAGGCCCTGGTGTGCTGGTAGACTTCCTCCAGCCCGAGGCAGCAGGTGCGATCTGGACATGGGGTTGCTTTTCTAAGACCACCGTTGGATGTTCAGCCACAGGGCAACGGGACAGTGAAGACAGGCCCCTCAAAACTTTTAGGAATAATTCTTGACAATCCTTCCCCCGCCCCCAAACAAGTTCCCATTTTATGAAGCAGAACTGTCTTCCTTCGTCCTCACTGCAGGCCTCATCATGGCTTCTAGGGTCTTTGAAATCCCATAGCCCCCAGCTAGATTTGGTTGGGAGTCTGGCCCATCCCTGGGCCCGAGGCTTGGGTCTGGTCACTGTAAAATAGATTTATAAATGCAATGTCTGTATTTTTGGAGAACTCATGTAACCCTCCACCAGTCCCCAGATAGGCCCCTGGGCCCATGATGCCTAGTCCTTTGTGTGTTTTAGAAGTAACTATGAAGGTCTTGCCATTGCTTCAGAATCTTATTCCCCCACCGGGACCTTATTTGAAATGCTGCCCTGGATATGATCAGTCGGGGAGGTGGTCTCCAAATCAGACAGTGGGCTAGCTCTTTGAAGAGCTGGTCCATGGAAGATTCTAGCAGGTGCATTGTTAGAGCCCTTCCAGTGCCCTCCAGGTCTTTTATTGATAGATGTCAATGAAAACTATCACTAGCTACCTTCGGGTGATCCAGTTTTGATTTCCAGCATGCTTGGAAGATGGTTAAGGAAGCTTGTTATCTACAAAGTTATACTTTGTTGGATTAGATCACCACAGGTCACCTGAAAGGCTACTTTACAATGTCATTGGGCCCTGGTTGCCAGCCCAGTTGGAAAATTCTCTTTGGTTTGGAGGTCCTACGATGTTTCGTGACAAGAGTAATCTCTGGTGACCAGCTCTGAGCCTGCTTTTGCTTGAATGTGCCGGATCCTGATTGTCATGGGAAATTCTAGCAGCTGTCTTTGGTGTGTTCCCAAGAAAGAAACATCCCCAAGACGTGAAAAAGAAAAGTCGCGATCCGGAAGTGGGATGGAAAGATGTAAAGGAACTCCATTACATGCTGGGGGGAAGGCCCTAGGAGCATACACGCCTCACAAACCTGGGAAGACCCAAGACTCGTTCCCATATTCTTCCATACACAACCAACCTCTCAGTAATGGAAACCCATGTGCTTGTTGCCAGAGTCAGGAACGTATGACCATGTGCCAAGCTGTTTGGTTTGAGTTCTTTGATTCCCCACCCCACCCCCAATAGCCAGGAGATAGGCTGGTTAACTAGATAATAACTTGATTTGCTAATGAAAAGTGTGGGCCGTATTTTGTTCGCATGTTAATGTTCTCCTAATCCCAGTTTGTTGTGGCCATGACATGTTCTTTGCATGTTCTCTTGGTACTGGAGTCCAGCTTTCCTGTGTTAGACAGTGTTCTCTTCGATTGTAGGTCCTAATTTAACTAGGGTTGTAGAAATGCTTTGTAAGTGGTAGCATTAACATAGTGGCCGAGTCTCCACTTTGCTGGGAACTGAATGCATAGTGTCATAATTTCCCATAAGAGCTCTGTCATATTTCAAGCACTTTTTAAAATGTGTGTGTTAGAAAGGGCAACAAAGTTTACATTTCATACTTTTAAGAAACACTTTATTATTTATTTATTGAAGATAGTGTAGAATTTTGTATCGCGAACAAACAGACATGAGTATTTTTTAAAACAGACACACCCTTTAGTTAGAAACTTTCAACTGAACACTGTTACAGACCAAGGTGAACTTCAGGCATGCATTTGTTTACCACTTCCCAGAAGAAGATATAGTGAAAATACCTTAGGTTTATATTTTTTTGACGTTGTTAAGCAACTGTGTGGAATTAAATCTATAAATAGACATACAACTTATGCTTTCCTATTTCTATACCCAATACAGTTTGTTCAGTGTATTCGTGAAGGACGTGTTCTATGGTAGAAAAAAAAACGTATGCAGTGTGTCAGTGGGGTAGTATTGGGTCACCATTCCAATCCCTTTCCTTCTGTTCTCCCTTTTCTTCATTGGCTTTCTTTGTGCGTCAGGGCTGGTCATCACTGTTTATCCAGGTAGGATGTAGTGTGAACAATGACAAGAATCTTAGTAGCCCTTTTAGGCCTGCCGGTCACCCACTCACGGCATCACCCACTCGCTGCGTCCCATCATCGGAGTTAATGTGGCACGAAAGAGCAGTATGCGAGTCTTTCTCCCAAGTGACTACGTTGAGCATCCCTGAGCTGCCTCCTCCAGGACAGCAATTCTGGATTGGCGTCCTTGCACTCAGTGGTGTAATTGGTACTGTGACCGATCCTACTTGTGGATGATGTAGTCTGGCCCTGAGATCCAGCTATGACTCAGGAGTCATGCTGGGGTGGGGGAGGAGATAGAGAAATGTGGACGGTGCATGGTGTCTCTTTGACCTCTCTTTACAATGACTTTACAATGTCACTGGGCCCTGGCTGCCAGTCCAGTTGGAAAATTCTCTTTGGCTTGGAGGCCCTATGATGTTTCATGACAAGAGTGATCACTGGTGACCAGCTCTGAGCCTGTTTCTGCTGCCGTTTTCTGGCTTTTTGGCTGCCTGGGCTAAATTTCATAGAGAAGAAATGTCTCTTTCCAATAAGCAGCCCGTTTCCTAGCGCTTTGCTTCTAAATGCAGGGTTTCTGTAGGCCATGATAGCCTGGCATTCTGATCCCAGCCCTCCACATGCCCTTGTACGTTTCCCATCTACTCTGAGCCACACTGACTTCCTCTAGCCCAGCAAGGGGCTTTTCTGCTCTCAGGCTGTGTGCTGAGAACGGGAGCCCTTGGACTGGGGTTTTATGTAGACTAGCTCTCCTGAATGGACAATCCGTATCCTAATCCCTCTGGGCAGGGTTTCTCTGGCTGGTACTGTCTTCCCTGGCAGGCAGGCAGGCAGGCAGCCTGGCAGGATCATCTCCTGGAAACAGGTCGGCCGTAACCAGGAGAGCCTGGAGGGTGTTCATTCACATCCTGGGCTTGCCTGACCCCGAATGGGGGACTCTCCTAGGCTAGGGTCACCAGGGATGCTTGAGAAACTGGAACCAGATTTCCTTGTTTGACTGCTTGGATAACATGTCCCTGTCCTCTGACGGCAGGAAAGAGAACGGTGCTCCAAAGAACATTAGTGTTAAAGGGGACTTTTTTTCTTCTTTGCTTTTTTGAAGAGCTTGAGCATGACCTACGTATGTGAAGGTAACTGATTTCATGTGGTTGAATAGTACTGAATTTAACTGAAAAAAGAAAATCCCATCAGAAAGTGGGTAAATTGATCACTTGCATCTTGGTGACCTGGTACCACCCCCCCCCCCACCCCTGTGACTTCCGGGGTGGGAATGAAGTCGGGGGTTAGATGCTAGAGCCACCAGGGAAGGATGATTGGAGGTCTGCTGTCCAAGACCAGGCAGGTGAGCTGTCCCTTCAGGAGCTGGCCGGTGCAATCATAAGCCACTGACCATGCAGAGTGGGAGCATTCTCGAATCCGGTGGGGTTGGAGAACGAGGGGAAATGGATGAGTGCTTCTGGTTTTATTAGAAAGGTGGAGATTTAGGAGTATAATTTAGAGTTTGCCAATACTTTGTATGAGGAGAAAAAGACTTCTCCATCTCTACTCCAAATAGCCTTTTCTGGTTGGTTGGACTTTTTGATTCGTCAGAAGAAAATTTGTATTTGTGTGTAACAAAGTTAAAACTTTCCGTTGGAAACAGCTAGTGGGTTTTAATTGTATTTCATGTGCTCCCTTCCCTTCCCTTCCCTTCCCTTTCCTATCTTTTCCTTTCCTTTCCTTTCCTTTCCTTTCTTTCCCTTCCCTTCCCTTTCTTTCCCTTCCTTTTTTCCTTCCCTTTGTCCTTCCCTTTCCTTTCCTTCCCTTCCCTTCCCTTTCTTTCCTTTCCCTTTTTCCTTCCCTTTCCTTCCCTTCCCTTCCCTTTTTCCTTCCCTTTTTCCTTCCCTTCCCTTCCCTTCCCTTCCCTTCCCTTCCCTTCCCTTTTTCCTTCCCTTTTTCCTTCCCTTTTTCCTTTCCTTCCCTTCCCTTCCCTTCCCTTCCCTTCCCTTCCCTTTTTCCTTCCCTTTCCTTTCCTTTCCTTCCCTCTCCTCTCCTCTCCTCTCCTTTCCTTTCCTCCTCTTCCCTTTCCTTTTATTCTGACTGCCTTCTCCTTTGAGGTTGGAGATGAGCTTTACAGCAGACACGAGCACTTTGAAACGGACACTAGCAGACTTCAGAGGTGGTAGGGTCTTTTCAGACTCGAGGTGAACGTGAGGTTAGCAAAGGGTCTGCTTACTCCAGATGGACTTGCTCTACGCATATAGAGCCTCTGGTGCCAGAAGGTGAGGTTGAGGGAAACAGTCGGTCCTGGCTGTTTCTCCTTTGCTTTCTGGTATAGGAGGCCGAGTTCCTACTAGGTAAAAAGCATAATGGGTAGCACCAGAAACCGGTGACAAGGTGAAGCCTCCGATGCTGTGGTCTGAGCTGCCCTATGAGGCAGTCGGCGAAAGTAACACCTCCCTCTGTTTGTGCCCTGAGGTGTCGAAATGCCTGCAGGCCTTCCCCTTTCTGCTGGGAATAGCCCAGGTCAGCAGCCAAGACTCTCCTGGCAGTGCCCTGAGCTGTGTTTTGTGGGGGCCGCTTAGTATGGTGTAAATCACGTTGGCATGTCTATCGTGCTTGGAAAACAGCCGTTTATTTGAGCTAAAGGGAAGGAAAGTTCTAGAACTCCCATTTCCTCACCTCATGCTGTATCGGATCCAGGATGTGTTTCTAGGTCATCACGCTCAACTGAGGTACATCACCTGATATCCGTAGGAGCCAGAATCTATTCCTGATAAGCATGGAAATCTTACTCCACGTGAAGGATAGAAACATCTAACAGCTCTCTCTATCTTGGGAGCATGAAAACCCAGATGCCAACATGTTGGAGTCTTATCTCTGGGCTGTGATCTCTTAGTAACTCAGTCAGTAAGGCTAATAGTGTGTTGTTCATTCTGGGAGTCCCCACCCTGCACTAGGCCACTGTCTTAGGGACTGGGAGATACAAAGGAAAGGCCTGCCTCTGTGGCTTTCATGGCCTAATTGTAGATCTGACTTGGAGTTATTTAAATACCACCCAATGCTTGTAAAAGCTCATCTCCACCTCTAAATAATTATATCAGTGACAGGCAGATCAGTTCCTCCATTAAGAGAAACCCTCATTGCTCTGGCCTTGGAGAACCAGATAACACATACGTAATAGAGTAAGTTTTTGGACACTGTATGTGGTTGTGGTATTTCAGGGTAAATTTGCCCCTACTGTATGTCAGGGTTTGTGTGAATTTTTTTTTTAAATGTTTATTTTTGAGAGAGAGACAGAGAGAGACAGAGACAGGGCGTGGGAGAGGAGCAGAGAGAGAGGGAGACAGAGAATCCCAAGCAGGCCCTGTGCTGTCAGCACAGAGCCAGACGTCGGGGGGGGGGGGGGGGGGGGGGGCTTGAACCCACCAACCGTGAGATCATGACCTGAGCTGAAATCAAGAGTCGGATGCTTAAACCAACTGAGCCACCCAAGCGCCCCTGTGTGGATTGTTTTTAAGTGGATTCTGTTCTACGTTCTGTAGCAGCCTGTATTGTTAATATCATCTGAATAGCGCGACTATTTTAGTATTCAAAGCCCACCAGGTAAAACTGCGTTCAGAAGTGGGCTCATTTGGTCAGTCTTGAAAACCACTGAGCGTTTCTCTGATATTTCCTGAGAATTAAGCAGTCACCAGGGTTTCTTTTTGTGCAGTGGTAGGAATAGGGACCTTTCTTCTACAACACCGGTTTTGTGCTTTTATCATTTAAAAGAATAACATTCCTGCGCGGCTGCGTTTCTAAAACTCTGTTCCTCTGCATTTCTCCTCTTATACTCAAATCTCTTATTTCCTCCCGCGTCTCCGTCTGAAAAGAGCGGGGGCCTAGGGCAGAGGGGGATTCAGGAACCAGAGAGAGGGGGTTGCGGTGTGGTTGAGGAATCAGCGGCTGCCTTCCTACCCGCCGTGGCCGCCAGGGGGCGATCTCCCGTTGGAAACCTGCGGTCCGCGGGCGGCTCCGGGGCGCTGGTTCCACCTCCTGCGGCCCCCGCGGTTGCATGTATGGTGTTGTGAGGGGGGGGGGGGGCTGTGTGTGTGGTCTGGGGTGTGTAAATGTGTAGCGTGTGTATGTGAGAGTATGAGTGTATATAGTGTGTGAACGCGTGTGGTGTATATGTGTGAGAGGATGCGTGTGAGCCTGACAGTGTGTGTGGCGTGTGTGATACGTGCGCTGTGCCTGCGTGCGGTGTGCACGTGATGCGTGGGTGGTGTGTGTGTGTTTGCGTGTGCACCCAGAGAAACGAAGCCAAGTGGATTGAACAGAGGAGCAGGCTGGCCTGACCCCACCGTGGTCGCGCTCAGGAGCCGCTACAAAATGAAGATCGGGGCCCCTTGTTGAAAATTACTAAGAGGTTTGAGGTGGTGGCGGCAGAGGATTGAACCAAGCACGTGGTCCCGTGTGACTGTGCGGGTCACGCGCTCGCGAAGCTGGCCCTGGACACGCTGTGCTTTCGCTTGGTTCTTGAGGCAGGTGGGGCTTCATCTTCTGTCTTCTCACTTTGTAAAGTCTCCCTGGCAGGTGGAGGCGGGGAGAGCTGAGCTGAAAATACTTTTCAAAGCGTCTGCTCTTATTTCATAGCAGCACAAACGGTCCAGACTAATCAGAGGGTACAAGACCCAAACCGCTCGGTGACAGATGTGCCCCACGGCCAGAGAGGGAGTCATCTGCCCTTCTCTTAGCTCCCCGTCCAGGGCGTGCCCCAGGCGCCCAGGCCTTCGAGCCTTTAACCCACTAATTTGAAGTAAGACCGTTCCCTTTGGTCTTTAGTCAGCCTCGGCGGGCTATTCTGCCCTTTCCAGGTAGGACAGGGAGGCCTTTTGAGCCTCTGCCTTCAGAGGACCATCCAGAGCAACAGGAGAAGCAAGGAGGCTGGGGGAGGTGCACGTGCCCCTTCCCCGGGGTCTGCAAGTGGCTTGGTCCACGGCCACTCCCCGGAGAGAGAGCTGAGGAGTCTCCAGGCGTCTGGGGGCACCTGCCTCTGGGACGTGGGGCCTACCCAGCTCAGCTCTCCCTGTAGGATCCCACGGATGGCTTTGGAGTAGGGTGAGCTCAGGAGAGAGGAAAGAGCCCCGTGTGTGAGTAGCCTCAAGTTTTAGAAGTCCACGGCTCTGCCAGGCAGGTGAGCTTGCTCGCTGTTGCTTTCTCTCACAAAGCAACTTCTTCCTTTTTCTTGCACTGGGCTGGACGCTCCACAACATTTGCAGTTCTGCTTCCTCTTGGCAAATCAGTCTCATTCCTACACACACAGAGCAATACTCCTTTCTGTTTCCCGATTCTGCCCGGAATCCCAAAGCTTGCTAAGTAAAAATATTGACGGAAAGTTGCACAGACGTTGCACATTCATCTTGTGTGGGTATGACTGCGTCGCTTTGAATGAAGTAGCAAATTATAGCTTTGTTGCTACACGTAATGCACCCTTCCAAACTACTGAAATTTCAGGTAGTGTTTTCCAGAGTAATTAACATTGTGTTCGCGTTAATTTTCATAAATGAACGTTTTGATGCGCATTTTACCAATCAACATCCTTAAGATGTCATCTGCTAAATAGTCACTGTGTCAGAAAGTAGATATTCTGGCAAGATCTTTGGTAATGATATTTATTTTTACACATGCATCGAAAACATGCATTGCCAATAGCCCAAGTGTCTTTGAACTGTGAAGCCAGCTTTAGATGTTGTCTGCTGAAACCCAGCTAGCTGAAGTCTATACCCTCCTGGCCCCCTTCCCTCTACCTTCCGTAGCCCTGCGTAGATTGAGAAGTTGGCAATCATATAATTCATGTTGTATTGCCTTAGCTGCATTAGCTTTGTACCCTCACGTCTGTAGGTGGTCAACATATGTGTAAATACATGTATATAGATGAGAAATCTACAACAAAAAATGTCCTGTGTATGATAATCAGCTCTTGGCATCTGGTTTTCTGCGTTTGATACAGTTTCCAGCTAAGAAAAAGGCAGAATTCCAATCCATAAAGTGAAAAAGTTATGCTCTTTAAAAGGTTTGCCATGAAATCTCTGCTGTGTGTTTATGGGAATGTCCATGACTAACTGTATATATGGTATGTAAGAGGCTATGCTGGTAAATGTTGCATAAACTAACATAGATTCTGTAGTCAAAATATTTAACTTGTTATTGTAAAATGTGATTCGTCATTGAGAGATTATTTTTCTGTATGTATAATGAGAGTATTTTAGGAATCTAATTTAAGTGCATAAAAGTATAGAAAAAAATTAAAAAACTATTCCAGGAGTAGAAAATACTTAATCAGATTACTTGGGTTCAGCCCAACTAAATTTCTTATATTAAAAAGAAAATCTGAGTTGCATATGTTAGAAATTCAAAGAAGTCATTTTGGGGGCAGAGAATATGATTAGTTTAAATGAAATGGGTGGTATGAAGAAATGAAACATATCCTGTAGCCATGACCTCGGGTGGGACCTTGGTGTTTCATTAAAAACTGACTTGAACAGGTAGCATTCTGGAAGGTGGTTGTGTCAGGAAGGAGGAGAGTACTGAGAGCCTGTTTCCCATCAGATCCATGTGCCACAGAGGCTTCCATGAGTTCTGGCAGATTGATCAGGAATTCAAGCCTGAACCAAACATCCTTCTAGAGAGTTCAGAACATGGGAAGGACTCCCTATCCCCCTCCCTCCCCCGACCCCCACCCTGACTTCCAGGTCACCCTTTGCGGTTCTCTTCCTGGATAGATTGGGCACATCCCTTTGATGTTTGCCTTTTCAATGAAATTTCCCCGGGGCGTCTTCGCCACTTTTGCCTGTTGCATAGCTGGGTGGGTTGAAGAGTGAAATTTGGAGTTTCTGGGCACACAAAACAGGCAGGGCAGAGCAGTCTCCTGAGATGCCGGTGTCCCTAATGGAGATCCCAGGGGCAAGATGTCTTCCTCATCTTCCCCTTCCCAGAAAAGAGGCAGAAGCCCAAGATGCTTCTAGGGCACAGACTTGCCACCAGAAACGTCCCTGCAGGCCACCGAGAAGATACAACACAAAAGCCCGTGAAACTCGATGTCTAAACCCCTGAGAGATACAGTTGGAAGTCATTTCAGGAGGTGACAAGCTGGGGGGCCAGCTTCCCCCAACAGACTGGAAGTGATGCCACAAAGCAAATAGTTCCTGGTAAGACAGGGCACTGCATGGGGGTCGCTGCCGTGGAGAGTGTAGGGCCGATGGCTTGCAGGGACTCGTGGGGAGTGTGAGCGCCGGATTTTCAACATTTCTTTCAACAGTTAGCTATGTGCCTCTTGCTGATAACCAGCAGTGGAAGTTCCTTTTTGATAAGCCTGAGATCGGTGAACATTGGAGTCCAAGTGATTCCTGGACTTCCAGGGTGGGAAGCTGTGATTTCTGGGAGCTTCCTGGAATCTGTTGAGGCATACGAGGAATCTGCAAATCACCTTGAGGAGCTGTCCTGGTGGATGTAACTGACTTTCTTCCCAAAGATGGAGCCATTCGGAGATCTCCTTGTTCAAGCTCAGCCTGGGGGCAGGGGGCTGGGCATCTCAGGCCAGCTCGCCAGAACTGGACCAGCTCTGGTCCATCCGCCCAGCACAGGTGTTGACCTTTCTTAGCGCCGTGCCCTCTTGGCTGGGGTAGCAACAGGGCTGAGTGGGAATGAGTTAGCCAGTCAACTGCTCCTCGGGCCGTAGTTCAGAAAACTTTGGGGACAGGGAAAGCCAGAACCTGGGGGTCCTACCCAGCAGTGCCTGCAGGCCACTCCAGCTAGCCTTTACCTGTTTGGAAAAGAATGTATCAGTCTGACACGAGTCCCTCGTGACAAATGGGTCCCACTGCTGGTGGCATATTGCTTCCCTCACAACCCTTCCCCGGGGGTGAGACTCAGCCACCCCTCACCCCCGCCATGGATGTCCTGTTGACTGTAATATACTTGTTGCCAAATAATGGTACTCGTTAATTTTCCATAAAAGGGAGACTATATTGTCTGATATGTAATGTCAATGGAGCTCTAAAAATTATTAGAGTCTATTATAAATTGTAGAATTATGTATTCGTCTAAGGTTTGATGAAGCAGGGCCAAGACATTAGGTTGCTTTTTTTGTTTGTTTAAAAGAAGCTGAGGTTAGTTCTCCTGGTCGAGTGTTCCTTTTGGCACCTTATTATGTATGAAACGTTACATTTTACTGATTCAGATTATGGTAACTGATTTTGTTTTTCTTAACCCAGTAGCGACACCAGTGCAGATGGCTATTCCTGTGTTTCTTGACCCTAAAAAGAACAATCTCTTCAAAACAGCTCTTTGTTCATATTGACCTGTATGGTTTCAATTCACATGGTTCATGAATAAAACGAGAAAGCCAACCCTGTTCCGGTGGATTGTTTCGGGTTCTTTCTGCCCCACCTCCCTTCTGAGCAGGCAGGAAACAGAGAGCCCGGCCAATGGCTCCCCTTCCTGTGTGCTTCCTTCTCCCACGGGGAAGGCTGGAGTTGTGGAAGGACAACTAAGCGGACCAAACCCACCACCCTTCCCACGCTTTCTGCACACAAATGTTGGTTCCAGGTAGAAATGCATCTCCCGGTACCAACTCCTTCTGAGAACTTGAGCAGTTTTGACCGGTGGCAGCAGAAATGCCAGGGGTGCTGAGGGGTGAGCACACAGCTCAGCTTGTCTTACCAGGACATTCCGAGGATTGCTCTGGCTTTCCGCGAAGTTTCCGACGCAGACAACGCTGCGTGTTCACAACCCTGAGTCGTAACCCTGGGTGCCATTGGCAGACCCAACACTGAATTTTACTGTTACCTGAATTTTAGGGGATGATTTATGGCATTTTCTTCTGATCTGGTTTTAAGGCAAAATTCCTATTTCATCACTGATTTCTCTGAATGTGAACCAGTGTTAAAGTTCCGAGGTCGTGGGGCCTGGGTGACCCGGTTAAGCATCTCACTTCAGCTCAGGTCATGATTTTGTGGTTTGTGAGTTCAAGTCCTGTATCAGACTCCGTGCACACAGCTCAGAGCCCGGAGCCTGCTTTGGATTCTGTGTCTTCCTCTCTCTGCGCCCCCCCCTCCCCCAAACTAAATAGACATTAAAGTTCTTGGGTTGGCTTGAACTCCAGTTGAATTGTTATAGGACCTTAAAAAACATCTTCACAATAAAATAGCATGTCTTTGCCCTATTTTTAAATCAGTAGGTCCCATTTTTGGTAAACATAAAAACCCTGTGCTTTTCTTGGTTATTATTTGAAGTTTCAAAAATTAAAATCATTATAAACCAAGAAAATAGTGCTTTTCCAAACTACAACTCATTGTCTCTGTGATCGACACGGTCCCGTTGCACAGCTCAGAGAGTGGAAGGAATTGCTGATATAAAGCATGTTGAGTAGGTACCTCTTGAACCAAATTTAGTAGGAAATATTTTATTCTAGAATATTTATTGTTTTTTCCTAATTATAGAAGTAATATTTGTTAATGCAGAAAATTCAGCAAGCTCAGAAAAATACAAAGGGAATAAAATCAATTAGTGGAGATACTCTTCCACACAAAAATAAATGTTAACATTTTGATGCTCATTATTCCTGTATTTTCTTGCTCTGTGTGCATGTGTGTGTGTGTGTGTGTGTGTATGTGTGTTAGATGTTCTTACATTAATAGCTAATACACACCAAGCACTTCCCTTGTACAAGGCAATGTTCAATTACATAATTTATAGAAAACTTTTCACTTTTGTTGATTGCTTTCTTTTAAATCAGCTGTATATTTATCCACAACTTGACTTTTTTTTAAGTGTGTTTACTTAGTTTGAGAGAGAGAGAGAAAGAGCGTGAGTGGGAGAGGGACAGAGTCCCAAGCAGGCTCCATGTTGTCAGCACACAGCCTGACATGGAGCTTGATCTCATGAACCATGAGATCACGACCTGAGCCAAAATCAAGAGTTGGACGCTTAACTGAGCGAACCCCCCGGGGTACCCCTCTCCCAAAGATATTTTGTCCATCAGTCGTCCGGTGTCTTAGAAGCTTGTGGTTTTACGGTGATTCATGTGTGGGATGCCGTCTGGTGCGGTGTCGGGCTGGCTGTAGGCAGGAGGCAAGCTAGGATGAAGGCAGACGGGGCTCAGGGACGTGATCCAACAGCCGGTCGAGCATGTGACACTGAGCAAACGCTAGGGCCCCTCAATCTCTCTCCTCAGGCGGTATCTCTGCTCCACCTGTATCACAGAGTTGTTATAAAGCGTCAAGATACACGAAGTGGCCTCAAAAGCAGCATCCTATTTGGGAGGGGGGTCTGTCAGGATCAGCGTATTTTACTAGGGGAGGCCTTCCTGGAGGACCAATGGAGCAGGAGTCATCCTAATGGCCTATTAGGGACCGGAAGTGCTGGACAAACCCTGAGGACAGATTTCTGCAGGCAGTACCGGAGGGACTTTGCCACGTGACCATAACGTGTCAGGTGGGTGCTGCGTTTCAGCAATCCTTGGGGTCACACGACCCAGGGAAGTGGCAGGCCCCGGAGCCAGTAATCAATGTTTACTCCATCCTTCCGCCTCTGCCTCCCCGCACTGGCTCGTGCTCTTGCTTCCCTGTTGCGGCCCCTCTGGAAGTGAGCATGATCACTTCCGTCTACAGGGGACGAAAGCCAGGCGTGGAGGAGACGGGGCGCCCCACCCGTGGGAAGCAGCAGAGCAGGCTTGCACCCACACCCTCTGGGGGGCTCCAGGGCACATTCCTAGCCGCCAGTCTACCGTCCCAGGGTGCAGAGCAGCCGGAGTCGACATCACAAACTTCCCTGTAGATGGCGTCACGTCCCCTTACTTACGGAACTTTCCGGTGGTGTGGGCATAGTGAGTATCGCCGTGCCTGGCCGGTACCAGGTACTCCCAAGGTTCCAGTCCGTCGGGATGTACTTCACAACCCGAAGTGCAGTGGCCACACACTGAGCGGGAGTCTCGGAGAAATGCCTTCAGGCCACCCTCTCAGATCAGCTGATTATCAGAGAAGCGGAAGGGTTACTGCCTTTTGTCTGGGCCCAGCCTGTGGGAACGAGACTCCGCTGCCCGTCTGCCGGTTGGCCGGAAAGGTCTTGGGAGAATCAGCAGGACCAACGGGCAGTTCAGCCAGAGCGGTGCGGCCACTGCCGGCACAGCTGTCTGCGGCAGGGGGAACGTCCCAACTTCCTATCCCGGCCGAAGCTCCTGGCCAGTCCTCGGTTGTGAGGACATTCACAGGGGTCGGGACAGCTATCCTGCTGCCCTCTGCTGAGTGCGCAGCTCTGATCCAGACCTCTGCCCCCAGTGGGAGGGAGGGAACGAATCCTTGTTAGATTAATGGCGTTCTTCTAGTAGATTCCAGAATGAAGACCGCTTTTTAGCCAGAATCTACCTGAGAGCCTTTATACGGAGCGTCACTGCCTTCATATTTACTAGAAGATGAAGGGCAGGACTGTTAAGACGGATCACTTTGGGTTTAAAACAAGATGCACAGGACTTAAGAACTTGTTAGAATGGTCAGATGGCACAAGCTGGCCCTGTCTGCAGTACCTTAAACACACGCACTCACCTGGCTGACGCTGGACCTCGGGGCACAGCAACAGGCGTGGGTCCACGTGCCGCGGAAGCTGTTAAGAAGCACGAAGCAGGACGGCGAGGGGCAGCTGCCAATGTCTTGACCAGCACAGGTCCTGGGGGCTGGGGGGCCCGCTTTCAGGATCTGTGACTGGACATGGGCACTGACAACTAAAACTCCAGGGCGGTAACTGGCCTGGTTGTTGGCATCAACTCCGCCCACAGGGTCAGCCCCTCCCCGGGCTCTGAGCCCAGAGGCCAAGGTCGTGAAGTAAGACACATTAAGGACTTAATGGTGCCTGCAATAAAGGCCTCAATAAATGTTAACAGTTCTTCCTAATGACACAAGCTTCCATAAAGTCCTAAGAGTAATCTACACAAACTAAAATCTTCCAACCAACGGGGCTTCTAACCTTTTAGCTGGGCGGATTCTGAAAGAAAGATAGAAAATAAGGTTCTCTGTATTTCCACTTCAAAAAAGATAGTAAACAGTATATGTTCCGTTCAGGAAGCATTTTATTGTTGCTACAAGTTTAGGGATTTTCACGGACAGAAAATCAACACTTTCAGAAAATCTCCCGCATGGCCCTGCTCAGCTTCTGAATCTTGGTTTTCGCAGACATATCAGCATATTTCTCTCCAATACGGACAATCATTCCACCCATGATGGACGGATCAATCTAGGAAAGAAAATCGGTTGGAAATGTGGAAAAGCATTGACATTTCATTGATCGAACAGAAAGATGAAAAAGTACTTTGAAAAGTCTACATGCTGTACAAATGTAAGATGTTATCATTATGTCTAGAAAAAAGAAGTCAGATTGTGAATGGAATCCATAATCATTTAAATTGAGAACATAAAATTTCTATTAGAAACAATTTAGTATTTGGTGAGATTTAATTTTTCAGTTTCTACAGCCACTCAACAGTGTCAAAGAACCTGAGGAAACACACCATACATAATTAAAAACCTACCTTAACCTCCAATTTCAATACTTGGCCTTTACTTAGGAAGCTCTTCAGGACTGTTTTTAATTCAGCAAGAGTGGGTTCATCTAAAGGCTAAAAAAAGGACAAAACCATCCTTTAATTAAGTAGATAAAGCAGAACAGAACTTTCCACGTAAAAGCTCAGGAAGAAAATACCCCCGGCACACATCAGCACGACAGGCCTCGTGAATTCCTGTGTGGTCTCTGGGCCCTTCCAGGAGCTGCAGCGCAAGTTACTCACAAGTTACTCCTGGTGTGCCGGGAACCTGCCAATGTCCCGTCCCACAAGAACACCTCGGCGAGCTCACTGGGCGGGTCACTGATGCCCATAAATGCCACTCCCTCCCCGTCTCTGCTCCCTGGTATCAGTGGTACGACTTAGACATGACTGAGGAAGAACCCCCCCCCCAATACTGAAGTTAATGATGCCTGATGACACAGGCCTCTCCCGTGCAGCCCTGTGGGCATGGCAGGAGGCCACTATGTCCTTGGATGGAAAGCTGCAATCTGACCCGGTTCTAGCATCTCTAAGACCTCTGGTTCCCAGGAGCTTCTAGAAGCATGCTGCACTCCGAGACTCACGGGGAACGCCTGGGGGCGCATGGCTCTGCACTTGACTCTGACAGAGGCAGCACTCAGAGGTCAGCCTGTGTTCTCTCTGCCTCAACTCCTACTCCTGGTGAGGGGAGAGTGAGAAAGGCTGAAGGAGCGGCCTCTTGTCACAAATCCCCTCTCTCCACCCCCACACCTAAGGGTCCACAAGCTAGCAGATAAGGCTTTCCATCTTCGCAAAGATCCAACAACGCCTCTTGGGGGAGCTGGTGTGAAAGGCTACTGGTGTTTAATCAAGACATCATTCGCCAGGCCTCCAACGTTACAGAGCTCCGAAGTATGTGCACACCTCCCACTCAGAGGCTTAGCGGGTGCCAGGCACCGGTCTGTGCTGGCATGTCACACCCACCACCCCCTTTAATCGGGACAATTCTGGGCGGCCAGCGGCTCTTATTCCCATTTCCCGTAGGAGAGAACAGGTTCAGAGTGGTTAAGGTCCCAGTTGCTGCAATATTTGAAATCAGTCTATTTCTACAGACTGTGCCCTTAGTCACTAATCAAGGAATAATTTTTGTTTTTGAACAGTGGAAACTTATTTACCCGGGAGTTTCAACATCAAACACTGCTGCACTAGCAACAGTTGGTTCTAAAAAACTTTTACAAAAATATGCACCCTTTAAAAAAATAATGTCCTTGGGGCGCCTGGGTGGCTCAGTCAAACTTTTGACCTCGGCTCAGGTCATGATCTCGTGGTTTGCGGGTTCGAGTCCCGCATCGGGCTCTGTGCTCACAGCTCAGAGCTTGGAGCCTGCTTTGGATTCTGTGTCTTCCTCTCTCTCTGCCCCTCCCCTGCTCACGCTCGGTCTCTCTCTCAAAAATAAACATTTAAAAAAAAAATTGTTTTTAATTAAAAGTAAAAAATAAATGAAAAAATCATGTCCTTGTACTCACTGAATGACATAATTTATACCAGTGCTCAGCCACGGGGATGGTATGACCTGCCTGGTGAAGCCTCATCTGGGCCCTGCTGTCGCCGAGAACTGGGGCAGGCCCAGTGGGCCCGGGCAGATGCCTGAGCTGTAAGGATTCGCAGTCAGTTGTGCACTTTCATGGCACCGACCGTGAACTACAAACGTGCAAATACATGATCTGGGGTAAAATGTCTCTCTGAAGCCGTGCTCTTTTGGACAGTGAGAGGATCTTTGAAATACCAGAAATATTAACCTAGATGAGGTCAGGTGCTGCGTATTCCAAGCAAATCCGCCATCCTCCACTGATAAGTAAGCCCCTCAAGGCTGATTTCCTATGCGGCCTGAACTACAGTAGGGAGAAAATACGTACTTAGGACATCAACAAAAGGAATTCTGGGGAGGTGGCACAGCTTAAGGTACATGTACTTGTGAGAGAGAGGGCCATGTTCAAACCCGGATTCCCTATTTTGTCACTTTGGGCAAATGACTTAACTTCCCTGGGTTCACTCATCTGTAAAATAAGGATAATTCTACCTCACATACAACGCTGCCATTAAATAATACATTACGAAGTACTCGGCATATAGGTCTATTATTACAGCCACGTCAGCAACTGCACAAGGGCCTGCCCTTCCCACCCTTCCCATTCGCTGCCACCAAAGGTTAGACAGTCCAGTTTCAGGAGACTACTTATGAACTAACTCCAACCTGTGAGGGAACATAAACCACTACTTCCTAACACATTTGAGTCCAGTCTCGTCCTTCCGAACAGTCAGCGGGTAGGGAGGCACTAACGGGACACACACTGGCCCCTCCACAGCACAGGTTCATGGCAGCCCGTGTAAGAAGTGAAGCAAACCTCCCAAGTGACCAATCACCTTTCCCGATTTCTGGATTTTAGCCTGTTTTTTTTTTTTCTTTTCGTTATGCTAAACGCGATGCACGGATGTCAAAGCAAATACAGCAGCAACAAGCTGTCACTTACGGATGCAGTGGTCACTGTGCAAGGAACTTCTCCACGGTGGACACTCATCATGGTCGAAAAGGCAGAAACGACTCCAGGGGTGTTGTTCAAGCGACCATTTTCAGCAAGCAAATCTGGGAAAGTGAAGGTGTCTCAGTAACATCAAAATCACTCAAAACAGGTTATTCATTAGACACTTTTCCAAAGAAGACATCCAGATGGACAACAGACACATGAAACGATGCTCAACGTCGCTCCTCATCAGGGAAATACAAGTCGAAGCCACACTGAGATACCACCTCACGCCAGTCAGAGTGGCTAAAATGAACAAATCAGGAGACTATGGATGCTGGCGAGGATGTGGAGAAAAGGGAACCCTCTTGCACTGTTGGTGGGAATGCAAACTGGTGCAGCCGCTCTGGCAAACAGTGTGGAGGTTCCTCAAAAAATTCAAAATAGATCTACCCTATGACCCAGCAATAGCACTGCTAGGAATTTACCCGAGGGATACAGGAGTGCTGATGCCTAGGGGCGCTCGTACCCCAATGTTGACAGCAGCACTTTCAACAATAGCCAAATTAGGGAAAGAGCCTATATGTCCATCAACTGATGAATGGATAAAGAAGATATGGTATATATATACAATGAAATACTACTTGGCAACAAGAAGGAATAAAATCCTGCCATTTGCAGCAACATGGATGGAACTGGAGGGTATTATTGCTGAGTGAGATAAGTCAGTCAGAGAAAGGTATGTTTTCACTCATATGTGGATCTTGAGAAACTTAACAGAAGACCATGGGGGAAGAGAAGGGGAAAAAAAGTTACAAATAGGGAGGGAGGCAAACCATAAGAGACTCTTAAATACAGAGAACAAACTGAAGGTTGATTGGGGGTAGGGGAGAGGGGAAAGTGGGTGATGGGCATTGAGGAGGGCACTTGTTGGGATGAGCACTGGGTGTTGTATGTAAGCCAAACTGACAACAAATTATATTTGTATGTTAGTATACTATTCTAAAACAAAACAAAACAAAACAAAACAAAACAAAACAAAAACCCCTAGGTTATTCACAAGGTATTATATTCACCTCAAAAGCAAACTTAGATTTGTGGCCTTAGAATGCTATATTCAATGTCCTTTAAGAATGTGAATGAAGAAGATGGTCCTTGGTATTTAAAAAGTATATTCAGTGTTTAAAAAAACCCAGCACTGACAAGCATTTAAAATAGCCGGGTGTGTGGGGAGGCCTTACAGATCTCCAAGCGATTTCCTGACCATGGCCTGCAACCTGATTTTCATATTTCAGGTTAGATTCCAATGTTTGGCTACAAATCCCCAAATTAACATATTATCTATATTCAAAGATGATGCCACGAATACATGTTCTTTGGAACATGTATTCTGGGTTGGCCATGGGACTTGAAAAGCAAGCCTAATGTACCAAACAATGCAAATGTCTTTGAGGACAGAGATACAGCCACTGGTTACACACCGTTTCCTTGCTATGAATCCTATCTGTCTTCTCCACGGGTTGAAAAGTAGTGACTGCAATTACTTCGTTACACGGTCATATCCTTTAGACAGTGCTCTTCAAACTTTAACTCACAAACAATTCACTTGGGGAGCTAGTTAAATGCAGTAGGTTGATTTATTAGGTTGGCTAAGTCCTTAGATCGCGGCCAAAAGGCAGGTAGGTGATGCTGACGTTCCTGGTCCACGGACCACACTTCCAGTGGCAAGATTTTCAGTAGAAAAGATCTAATACTTACTGATCAGGTTGCATGTGAGGGGAGAGAACCTCTCTTTTGCTGTCATGTCGTTTAGGCTTTTCACTTTCACGGAACGCTTCACATAGGGATTCATAATGGAAGCAGCCATTTTGGGTTCCTTCAAGATTTGCTGAAAGTACCAAAAAAATAATTTCTTCAACTCTTTAGTGCATGAACGATCCTCGCCGCCACAACATACTTTGTTATGAATCATGTATTTCATTAAATTAGCACTCTCAAAGCATGTATGAAGAAAAGTTTACAATCAAATAATTTTCTCTGCCTTTGAGAATACACCATACCTTGGTTTTACACAAGACACAATGGTACTTCTTGGAAAAATTTAAAGATACTTTATGAAGTTTCTTAAATTTATTTTTGCTTTTCAAGAGAGATTACAGAAAAACTAAGCAGCCGAGATTCAACGAACTGCATATGTTAATGTATTTACTATGGGTAATACTCAGCTGAAAAGGTGCTCTAACAGTAAAGGAAGTCTCCCTGTTATTCCCCTGGAGGGGGGCCTCTCTGTGTCAGAGTGATCCTGATTCTGTCCTGCCTGTTACAGAGCCCCATGAGAGAACTCTGGTGTTTCCAGAGCAGCCTGAATCAGCCTGGGAGGCAGAGTGGACGAACAGTGGGAGTGCAGCTACCAGGAGAGGGACCACGCGTCTCCATTTTGTTAATTCATAAACGTCTGTCCTCAGCGACCCAGGGTAGCTTCCGGCACCTTGCTCCCCTTAGTATCAAGCCAGGGTTCTAACAAAACAATGGCTGTTTCCATTTGGGCATCTTTCAGTTAAATACCTGTCAGCCTTTCACTCACTGCTAGCACCTTCTCCCAGGCTCTCGGCCAGAATCTGCTCTGATCCAGGCTACCTGTCATACACCACCTAATGCTAAAACTTCGACGCGACTGGCTCCATAGAAACAATTTTCCATAAAAATTGCGGACTTACGCAAATTAAAAGCTGGCATTTGGGTAATCCGGTTTTTCGTGTTTCCCATCTTTCTCTGTTGTATCATCCAACGGGCAGTTAGTGGCACCTGTGCAGCATCACTTTCCTCTCAGTGCCAAAAAATTGCTAATTTTCATTTATAAAGAGTCTTAAGGTAAGTGCCTCCTTTCTACGTCTCCACATCTTAACTGATTTCCAGGTTATAGTCAAACCCCATTCTAACACCCACAATCTAGGTCATTCCATTGTGAACACCACTGTTCGGTTTAAAATGGGCATATATGGGGCGCCTGGGTGGCTCAGTTGGTTAAGCGTCTGACTTTGGCTCAGGTCATGATCCCACGGTTTGTGGGTTCAAGCCCTGTGTCGGGCTCTGTGCTGACAGCTCGGAGCCTGGAATCTGCTTCAGATTCTCTCTCTCTCTCTCTCTGCCCTTCCCCCACTTGTGTTCTGTCCCTTTCTCCCTCTCAAAAATAAACATTAAAAAAAATTAAAAAAAAAAAAGGGGGCATAAATGACAAGTAGCGGGCAATAATTATCACCTCCAAAAATGCCTGTGTGTGATCCTGTCTGCTCTTGGTACCCCTCTCCCAAGTGTCTCCAACAGTAAGGCTGTTGACTCTGTGGGTTGGTCACACCAACTCAGACAGTAAGCATCATCTGTAGAGCTAACTGGACAGAGAAAGGAATATGGAATGAACATTACTGTCTGCTAGGACAAAAATTCCAAAAAAAAAAAAAAAAGCTTGAGATGAAAAATGAACAGAATAAATATTATCCTATATGACTAGCCTCATCAGGGTTTTTTCTTCTGAACAGTATGATAAAAAAAATCTTCAGAAATAAGATTAAAAATATAAGAAATTCTTAAAACATAAAACTAAAAAAGTGCGAAACTTTCTCTAGAGAGTATACGCTAGACTGTGTCTCCCTCTCCCTCCCCCCCCTTTTTTTGAGTTTATTTATTTGATTTGAGAGAGAGGGAGAGAACAAGTGGAGGAGGGGCAGAGAGAGGGGGAGAGGATGTGAAGCGGGCTCTGTGCCTTCGAGCTCAGAAACGTGAGATTATGACCTGAGCTGAAGTCGGAGGCTTAACTGACTGAGCCACCCAGGCGCCCCTCCCTCTCCTCCTTTAATGCAGAGCTTATTGTCGGAGGTGACAGCTATAAAGCAAGAGAAGGGGAAGCAACAAAGTGGGCAGAAACATGTTAACTAGAAAATTCGGTGAAAATTACAACAGATTTTCCCAAGTTACACTGGTACACTTCTGTTAATGCAATTAATTCACTCTTCTTTCCAGGTTCAAAAAACAAAGTGTAAAAATAAACTGTCCCTTGTAGCTTCCCCATCTGTCAGTTCTGTACTGGAGCTCAATACACCTTTGCTGATTTTGTTGCCCAGAGTGCTCTGCTTGGTTATTTCCCTCTCACATCTTGGGGATAAAATAAAAAATTGAAAATGAGAAAAGGCTCCATAAAGAAAATTCCCAGCAAAGCAAGTTATAATACACTCTAAAGACTATTTTAGAACTGCCTGAAATACAAGCATAGATTTTCAAAGGTGACCTCTATTTCCTCTTAGCCTCAACTCTTGGTTCCTAATATTAAATAATATCCTTGTTTGTATCTGCCTGTACCTATTATACAATAGGTTCAGAATAACAATACCCAGTACTATTCCTATCAACATGATTACAGAAAACAGGCTTTGTTTCTTTTTTCTTTTTGTAGTTCATTTTCACTTAGGATATACCTCATTAGAGAAACATGGCCAAATAAGGAAAAACCTATGATGGAAACTTAGTAAGTAATAAACAGAAAAGCTACTTACTGCTACTCTCAACAATTCCTTTTCTACTTGTTCCAGCTTATTCTGTTTAGATGCAGCAGAATAAAGAGCAGTGGCATAGCGACCTTCGATACCATATATCTGAACAGGTGGCTTTAAAAAAAGGATGGGGTGGGGGAGGAAGAGAAAAGGAAAATCACTTCAGATATTATTCTGCCAATAGCAGGATTAAATACGTATATTAAAATACACTGTTTAGAGCACACAACAAGTTTAAATACCAAATATGGAATCAGAAAGCTATCCTGAATGGCAATTCTCAAACAAATCAGGGATGTTTCCTCGGCTAGGTCACTTAATCTTCCAATTTTTGAGCTTCCAATTTTTCATCTTAAAATGTGGTGCTTAGGAAATATGGTACCTAGAGTCCCTTCCAGCGGTAACTATAAATCAATTATCACATGGATTCTGAAATGAGCTTATGCTTTCTTTGAACTCAGTAACTAATCAGTTCCACATAGTGGAGATTTTAAACGCTGATAGAAGACAGTTTTGCATATGTTAGAGCCAAGAAAACATTTAATGGTGACACTATAAATTTCCCCTATAGTGTCTCCCCATCAATGTTCAGTTTAATGGAGCTCTTTAGCAGCTTACTGAATGCCTGATGCTTGAATTATTTTTCACAAAAAACTGTAGGCTTTTTCCTATGCGCTGCCATCAATATATGACTACATATGCTTAGCAGTTCTGTATGGTTGCAGTGCAAGAGCTCAGGTTTGAAGAAAGATTTAGTTCCAGTCCAGCTCTGAGACCAAACTCGAGTTTTCCCAGTCTGTTTCCTCTTTTGCAAACAAAAGACCAGCTATTTCCCATCATTGTTATGGGATTTTAAGGAATTCCCACAAAGGTTAAGCACGGGCCTGTTGCACACCAGGCATTCAACTTATTCCATTCCCTATCCCCACGCACACATCACATTTTGGGACCTACAAATCATGCAGAAAGGTTTAGGTAGTACTTATACAGAAGTCCATGCCCTAACCGCGCACTTTCATTTACTTTACGATTAGTAACAAAAGTTGACATACCCTCACGAGCTTGGCAAATGGCCTGACCACAGATGTACTAAAGCATCGCACCTTTAAAACAATAATAAGACATTTTAAGTGATTAGTTTCTTAGTATCATCACGGAGATTACATGAGCTGCTCTTTATTCCCAAGGAGTAAATTTCACCACTGAGCATCATCCATAGCCGCCTGGGAAACTGCTTTCCCACCAACTTCCTAGTTTGCTAGGAACAGGCTGAGGCTAGCACACCAGTATGAGAGAGAAAACACAAGTTCTGATGAAATACATGTTCCAAGAAACCCCAAATTTCTGGCATTTGTTACCACCCATGAGGAAGGATTTTAATAAAAAGTGAGAGGATTCCAGTCATGACCTGCAAGAGATGTACCTTCTTAGAATCCAAATGCTATCGGAAAAGAAAGATTAATCCCCTTAGTACTGCAGCAGTCTGATGTGAGAACTGACCCTAGTTCTGAGAAATGGTATATCTAGTCTATCAAGGAACAGAGTTGGAACTCGTTGCTTAAAAAGCATCTGCAAGGGCACAGCTCACCTTCAAATAATTTCAGTTCTGAACTGTTCTATAACACAAGTGGTTGTAGGGATTAAAAGACCTTTTCACTTATGAAAAACTTACCTAAGCTGTAAGGTGTCATGATGTGTAAAGCATAGTGTTGCTATGTGGTATAAAGACCACAAATTTTCTTTCCAACTCCCATCTTCTGTATGACCGTGTGGGTTCGAATCTCAGCTCTACCTACCCCTTCCTGGCTGAGCAGCCAAGGACGAGTCATTTAAACTTTTCGGTCTCATTTCCTTTATAAAAATGTGAAATGTGTTTTATAAATACTCCTTAGCATTACTAGAGACCCCTGACAGGTTTGACCACAACGACAAGGTTAAATGACTTGGGGGTGGGCTGTATCCTTTCCTCGGAGTCCAGGGGAGCCTTCCCCCGCCCCTTTCCCGTGCACCTCAAACTAGCTGCTCCCGAGGCTGTGCTCGGGGACGCCAAGGTCAGGCACGCGTCCCCCTGCACCGCCAGCCCCGCGGACGTCCAGGGAGGTAGGGCCGCCCGAGCGCTTTGCGTCGCTCCCACTCGCAGGGCCCTACAACGCTGAATGGCGGCCACGCTTCCCCAGCTGTGGTCTCGCTCTGTGGCTCTTAGGGCTCTGCTACGTGTCACTTTAGAAGGGATCCTCTCGCTAGTTTTCAGGACCTCCCTTCTCTCACCTGCCGGGAGAGCCCGGACACTGCACAGGAAGCCATCTTCTCCGGGTGGCTGTAGGTCAAAGCCGACGCAGCGAGAGAGACGCAAGGGCGCACGCGTGCGTCAGCGTAGCCGCTCGGGCCGCTGGGAAATGTAGGCGTAGGTCACCAGGCCGCATGCGCCGAGGTCGCGGTCAGTCTGGGAATTGTGGTCTTCAGAAGTGGTTGTTAAGGGCTGGACTTCTAGAGCTAGTGGCCTCGGACAGCACCTTAAAATAAAACGCTTGAATTACTGAATGGTCCTTACAGTTGGGTGGATTTCTTTTCCCTAGATTTTAAATTTCCTTTTAGATAAATAGGTGGCATATGTTCTATTTCACATTCATTACTAGCATCATTAGCATCGTTTACCCCTTCTTTCCACTGCAACAAAGGGTGTATCAAGTGCAGTTCCTTGCTCTGTATAAAAACAAAGGAGCCTTACAGCTCCCGCTGAGGATTCAACCTGCCCAGTGCCTGGGCCATGACTGCCTCTCTACCTCCACACCCCCTTCCCCTCATCTCACTTGAGTGCAGCACTGCCTTTGGTTTGTGAGAGCATGTGAGATTCTAGTGCCTAAATTCTTGATTCCTGGGTAGAGCGGAGTGATTATCTGAGATTATCTGGGGTTTGAGCAAGTGTGACATCGAAACCGAAAACCCAACACTAGCGTTGGCCAGGTTCTCTGCATTCATAAGCAAACCCGAATTTCAACCCATTTCAGCCTAAATGGAGCTTACTTTGTTTTTCTCTTCTGCACGGAAGAGAATTGGCCCGACAGAGCACGGATCAGAGTTCCCTGGTTGCAACAAAGGGGTCCTGTGGTCAACTGAAAAAAAATTTTTTTCCTGTTCACATTTATTATAGGAACGCAGATTAATTTGTTAATATATCCTTTTAGAGGGCGGTTTTCTCATCATTACAAAAACTTGTAAAAATGCAGAGAAGTGCAAGGAATGTAATTGCCGTCTTTTCAACCACTCAGAGGCAGCTGTTGTCAATATTTGGGTGTGTTATCTCCCAGCATTTTTTCAGTATTATAATGGATATTATAATAGTGCCTGCCTTATAGATTATCAGGAAAAAGAAAGAAATTATGCGTATATAAAGTATTTAAAACAACTGCCTGACAGAGTGGCACTCAATAATGTTAGTTCTTTATTTTGTATTGTTTTGTTATATATACGGATTGACACCTCATATATTATTTAGTTTATTGCCTTTTTCCTTAATACAAGAGAAAAAAGGATACTAAATTAGATATGGTCTGTGGTTACATGCTTACGATATAAGAATATTTCAAAGTTATATAATTTTCATGAGCATATTAATGGCTGCAGAATAACCCATCAAGTGGATTCTGTATCTTATTCAATGATTTTTGAACATAATTCAGATGATTTCCAGGTGGTTTTTTTTTTTTTTCATTTTAAACAATACTGCATCTCCTGAGCATCTTAAATGCAAACCTTTTTTTTTTTTTTTCTTTTCATACTTAGAATAACATCCAAAGAGATTTCCAGAACTGGCACAACTTGGTGAGAGGGTATGTGCCCTTTAAAAGTTCTTGGTGCTTGAGGCCAGGCTGCTTTTCAAAAGTTTTATCCTATTTACACTTTCACTAGCAGAGCATAAAAACCCATGTTTCACTTCACTATGCAAACTATTTTCAGAGGCTGTTTTCAAATTAGCTTAATGGAAAGTGTATTCATTATGCAATGAACATAAATTTTATTGAGTACCTATTATGTGCAGGCAGCTCTTTTATGCCCTGAAGGTACAGTATGTTACATGACAAAGTGCTTGCTTTTGTAGACCTTACATTCTATGCGATTTCAAACCACAAACCCATGTTTCCTAATGTGTGGGTGTTATTAGATGTAATACAAATCATAAGTTCTGGAGCCAAATGCACTTGGGAAATTCTAGACTCTATTGTGTTGATAATTATAACTAAACTGTATGATTGCATAACAGCAGGAAGATGCTCTGTATTTTCTTTGTATTTGCCTCCAACGCACTCCAGCCCCTCGGACGTGGCTATGATGGTAGTTTGTGATTATTTGAGTCTTAGGATTTATTTAATGGTTACGCATACATGGTTTCATTTTTAGGTTGGGTCTCAGGACAACTCTAAGATGTAGGTAGTCTGGTACTCTCCCACTTTATAGGTGCAGAAACTTTCTCAGACCCTGCTTAGGGAATGACAGTTCTGGGTCTCAGGATGTATTTCTGAGCATGGGATTTTGATGACGGTGTATCCTGTTTGCATCTTGGTCACGTGGACTATCGGAGAACCACAGAAGAAGCCCTGAAGCCTGATGCCTCTGCACCTGTGCAGTCAAACCTCCCTTCTATTTGCTCTTGGATTGGTAGGCGTCTGCTGGAGTCTCGCCACAGGCAAAACACTGCAGTGACAGGCCAAGGCCCCAGATGCAAACCCTCATGAGCAATCAGCTGGCAACCGTTTCTCAGCTGTGTGGCTGCCATGCTTTGTGCTAGAATAGAAAATTTGGAAAGAAAAAAAATTTTTTTTTTTTTTTTGTTCCATGGAAGGGAGAAGACTTAGCGCGATGCTTTTATAGTACCTTCCTATTGTGCAACCTTAAATTGTTTAAACATGGGTTATTTTAGGCAAAGCCAACAGAGTCAAAGAGACTTGCCCAAGGGTATAGGCCCGGGCTAAAGCGGTGGCAAAACCCAAACATCAAATCGCCACTTTTTAATTTTATGCTGACTTTCACTTCAAAATAAATCATTTTCACTGTGCTGTTTTCTCTACAAAGGTACCAGATGGTGGCATGGAACACAGCAGCATGGTGTCATGAGACCCTCAACTGCGTGTTTTAAAAAATGAAGTGACTTTCCCCTTGACCCAGAAATTCAGAAATTTGGATGAGGGGTCATGTGCAAAAAGTCCACTTTACACTTAAACAAATATTTCAAATTTTTGTTTAAATTTTAATTGGTTAACATGTCATGTAATATTACTTTCAGGAGTAGAATTTAGCGATTCATCACTTACATACAGCACCCAGTACTGACCCCAACAAGTGCCCTCTTTAATACCCATCATCCCTTTAGCCCATTCCCCCACTCCCCTCCCTCCCTTCCCCTCCAGCATCCCTCAGTTTTTTCTCTATGGTTAGGAGTCTCTTATGGTTTGCCTTCCTCTCTCTTTTTTTTCCTTTCCCCTATGTTCATCTGTTTTGTTTTACTTTAAAACAAAACAAAACAAAACAAAAGAAGGAAACAAATGTCTTAGCATAGGAAAATGGCTTTAAGAGTGGAGCATTATTGGGGGCACCTGGGTGGCTTAATTCATTGAGCATCCAGCTTCAGCTCAGGTCCGTGGGTTCAAGCCCCACGTCCGGCTCTGTGCTGACAGCTCTGGGCCTGGAGCCTGCTTTGGATTCAGTGTCTCCCTCTCTCTCTTTCCCTCCCTCGCTCATGCTCTGTCTCTCCCTATCTCTCAAAAATAAATAAACATTAAATTTTTTTTTTAATTAAAAAAGAGTGGAGCATAGTGCAGCCATCACAATGAGATTTTCAAAAAGTATTTAACAACCTAGAAAACGACTTAGTGAGGCTGAGGAAAAAAGTACAAAATACATTTTGTATTTTCTGTAATGAGCACGTGTCACTGCCATACTCAGAAGAAAAGAAAAGAGATGCCAAGATCTTGTCACTTACCTCTGTGCCCCATAAAGGAGAGAGGCGCCTATTCTAGTTTCTGATAATACTTAGCTTCTGACACGAAGGGCGATGGCTTGAAGCTGGCACGTTGCATGAAGGACCAGGCTCCACAGTTGGCCCAGAGCACGTCCAAGGTTTCTTTCCAAGATCAGCTTCTGCATCGACTCCATCAGTCTCAGGACATGTTCTTTGGCTTCGCAGAAGACATAGGGAGGATGGTATTGGTGGGGTTTTGGGGTGATGGTGGGGGGTTCGGAGCTGACGGGCAAGAAAGAATCCTTGAAGACGTCTTTGGTGCAAAGACGTGATTTTATTAAAGCACGGGGACCGGACTCGTGGGCAGGAAGAGCTGCCCCGGGATCGTGATGGGGAACTGATTATCTACCCTCAGGTGGGGAGGGGGTCAGGGGTAGAGTAAGTCTCTAAGGAATTTTGGAAGCAAGGTTTCCAGGACTTTGAGGGGCTAGCCGCTGTTGGGAAAACCCCATTTATTACCATTTAGTAAAACCTCAGTCATGAGACCTTCAGATGTATATCAGGGGGCTGTAAGCTTGGAGTATGATTGCCAGCATATATCTTGGGGGAGTTGAGATGAAGTTTCCAAAGGAAGTTTTATATGTTGAAGTAGACTTACAGGATCCTGGGGGGTCTGGATAATGTGAAGCCAAAATTCTCTTTTGCCCCCAGCAAAGTGTCATCCTCGAGGCAGCTGAGCTCCTAGAGGGAGGTCACTCTGCCTGTTTCAAGGACTTGTCACTGGGCTGTATAGGCAGTAAGGGAATTTAATTTTTCATCTGCCTTAGTTTCCCCCCATCACGTGGCAAGCACTTAAACCCCTTTCCTTTGTTCTTGGGGAGCCAGGAGTGTCCGAGGACCCTCACACAGATCCCTCCTGGTGGGGGACGGTGGAGCTGTTAACCTCTACTTTGCCCCACGCTCCCTCATCAGTATCTTCGGGGCAAAGGATGCCCTGAAGGGTAAGGTTTTCCCTACACATTTTGTTACATTGAAAGGACTTGGGAAGTATTTGCATTATTCCCATATTTATTTATCTCGGAGTAATTCTCCATCAATTTTCTCTTTCTTTCTGTTCTTTTCCTCTGGGGAGTTTATTTTGAGAAGGGTGCATGGATCCCTTACAGCCGACCAGAGCCACTCACTTCCATAGGCCCACAGGCTGGCAGCCGGCTTTATAATTTCGTATGTAGTTTACCTGTCCATTTAAACGTAAGACCAGGAAAATGACCATGGCAGCTTTCTACACAGGTCAATGGCATTTCCCCATTATAGGGGGCTTTAGAGAGGTCCTAGCAATCAGCAGGAAGCCCCCAGGACTGGAACACATCAGGCTTTGAGCAAGAAAAGGTGTTGAGGAAAATGGACAATGGGATTCCAGCTACTGTGACCATATGGCTTTAAACTGTTTATCTTTAAGATTTGGTGCATCTGCTACAGAGGAAAAGAGCAAATAAAACAAACACACACACACACACACACACACAGACAGCTTGGCGGCTTTTTTGAGTCTTTGGAGAAAGCTGTGTAAGGAGGGTCTGCAGCACTGATCATCAGGATCTGAAGGCGACAGAGGGAGGTCAGGCTCTGGAGAAGCCAGTCTCCCATCCTGGGCCCGGGCCTCTTCCTTTCCCTTCCTTCTCCTCCTGGTCTGTGGGTCATGCCACCTTGAAACGGTCACCAACTCAGCATTCAAGGTCACTGCTCTGGCTTAGCCTCTTCCAGGTTGCCGAAGAACCATCCCAACACTAGGGGGAGCCATCTCCTCACATTGCAGTGCAGCCTCTGGCCTCGGAATCCATTTCTTTCTAGAGCTTTCCCTGTTCAAACCTCAGGGTCCGTGCTTAGCGGCAAGCAAGACTCTCAGAAGTATTGCGACAAACAAAGCCATCCCCGAGACATGCTCTCACGCAGGCTGCACATGTGTCGGGGCTCAGACAGGTAGTTTCTTGCTCCCATCACACAGCCTCAGCGTGAAAGGGTCTTAGAACCCACGGAAACTCGCCCTTCGAATGTTCCTTCAACTCCTCACTGGGCCCCCTCAGCCCTCACACTTCCTGCAGCAACAATCTGCTCTCGGGATACATTGGTAAACAAGAAAGCATTGAACACTGTTTACTTAAAAAAAAAAAAGAGTATGTACATGTGGTGCAAATAAAAATGTGAGAACAGGAGAGGCTTTGTAGGATTTTGGTGTGAAACAGGAAATTATATATGGCAAAAAAAAAAAAAAAAAGGGAAATTATACCTTTTTTTTCTTTGCACAATTATTTAGTTGTAGTAAAAGCGAAAGTAAAAGTCAGGGCAAGGAAGGCACACAGACGGGAGGGGACATGCTCCTAGACCGTGGGATAGTGTGTGGCACAGTGGGACTCTGAAATGCCCAGGGGACAGATGTGATCTTCCTGGATCCCACAGTGGGGTGTACTGCCCAAGAAAGTGTTGATAACACTTGGGGACAGAGTAGTCATTTGTTGTTTTTATCAGTGAGGAGGCCCACAGAGAGGCTTTGAGGTTCCTGGTAAGTCAGGCTGGGGCTCTGTGTTGGGTACAAGGAAGATGGATGACACTAGTGAGCCCAGTGGCCACAGCCGATCCCGCGGAGGAGACAGGCTGGGAACTGCATCGTCCAGGTGATTTGAGAATGAAGGAAGCTTTCCCTAGCCCGGCCGCAGTTTCTGTAGCGAATGAATTAGTGTGACCTTGCAGATGTCCCCGTGACCCAGAAGTGGTGAGGGATACGGAAGATTTTCATTTGGCTAACCGAGGACTTCCCCGCGGTGGGGAGTGGAGAGGGGGCTGGTGACATATTTCTGGGGATTTTCATCCTGGGCAGAGGATCGCGAGAATGGATAAAGGGACCATCTCTTTTGAGTTTTTAGGCAGTACGGGAGTTATTAGTGGGCTGGTCTTTGGAGACTAACAAGACTCCAGGAAAACAGAGTAGTCCAGACCATCTATATTGTATGGCTTAACACGGGAGAGAGGACCATCCCCTAATTCATTCATTCACTCAAGCATTGTTTCGTTTCACAAACATTCCCTGTGTGCTAGAGATCGTGACAGATGCTGTAGGGAACGAGGGCAACCAAGACTGATCCTGCTCTCCAGGGACTGTTGCCAATTCCCCCTGAATCAGTTTTTAACTCTTAAAAATCACCTTCCCTTAGTTATATTCCTGAAGAAACTGGCATGGGTGTTTGTCTAAAAATCAGAAGAACTTGGGGCGCTGGGTGGCTCAGTCAGTTAAGCGTCCGACGTCGACTCAGGTCATGATCTGACGGTCCATGGGTTCGAGCCCACATCAGTCTCCATGCTGACAGCTCAGAGCCTGGAGCCTGCTTCGGATTCCGTGTTTCCCTCTCTCTCTCTCCCCCTCCCCCACTCGTGGTCTGCCTCTCTTTCTCTCTCAAAAATAAGTAAACGTTAAAAAAATAAATACAAAATCAAAAGAACTAAATTGCACATCATTTTATAAACTCTGGGCTTTCTTTAATCTTTGAGGCTTGAAATGTATAGGAGTTCCTTCTACACCCGAGCCCCAAAGAGGCCGCAAGCTCCTCCTGTCATATCTTGGCAACTAATTGAAGCAATGAAAGGGAAAGAAATGATAAAAATAAATCATTCCAGTTGGCAGAGCATCGCTGTGTGGTTCCAAGGGACTGTTCATCAGAAATGGAGTTGGTACCATCTTGGTGGCACTGGGTCACATTGGTCCCCTTGTGACAATGACAGTAGTAACTGTTCTCTCCTCTTGTGATCTATGACAGTGCTATGCACCATGGAATCAACAGAGTTTATGTAATCCAGGTCTGCTGACATTCTTGAGGCATGGAAATTTTCCTTATTTGTTTTAACTCTAAACGTTTCCTGAGAACGTTCTAGAAGTAGACTTTTGTGAGTAGTAGCCATCAATCCTGGCTACTGATTGAAATCAATTGTGGAACTTAAAAAAATACAGATGTCCACTGAAGACATGAATTAAAATCTACACGTACATTTTATTTTATTTTAATTTTATCTTTTAAATGCTTATTTGTTTATTTTGAGAGAGGGAGAGAGAGCAGGGGAGTGACAGAGAGGGAATGCCAAGCAGGTTCCCTGCTGTGAGCCCAGAGCCCGAATCGAGGCTCGATCTCATGAACTGTGAGATCGTGATCTGAGCCGAAATCAAGAGTCAGACGCTTACCCCACTGAGCCACCTAGGTGCTCCCTCTTTTTTTGTACATTTTATTTCTTAAAATTTTTTTTTAATGCTTATTTATTTTTGAGAGACAGAGAGAGACAGAACACAAGCGGGGAAGGGGCAGAGAGAGAGGGAGACACTGAATCTGAAGCAGGCTCCAGGCTCTGGGCTGTCAGTACAGAGCCCGATGGGGGGGCTTGAACCCGTGAACTGTGAGATCATGGCCTGAGCCAAAGTCAGACACTCAACCGACTGAGCCACCCAGGCACCCTTGTACATTTTATTGTTAATCAGTTCCTGAGCTTGAATGTTCAGTGACTGGACAGGGAGGAAATAAATCATAGTATATCTGTGATGGAATACTATGCTACCATCTAAAATTATGGTGAGGAAAAATTTCCTGAGTTGAGAAAATATTAATAATGCATTGTTGACTTAAAAAAAAATCAGGCTCAAAAGAGTGTTTTTGGGTGCACAATAGGATGATATTAAACAATCCTGTGTTTCCATGCATCATATAGAAGACCAGAAGGAGCGACACAAACATGTTGGGGGTGGTGACCTCTCGGTGGTGAGTTTTGCTTGTCTTTTCCTTTGCTTTTCTGTGTTTTCTAAGTGCCACGCATGAGGTATTTATTGCTTTTACACTGAGGAAAAATTCTCTCAATAAATGTTAATGGCTTCCCCTTCAGAAACATGATGAAGAAGGGCAAAGAAACTAGATGCATGGGACTGCTCCATCCATCCATTTTTTTTTGTTTATTTAATTTTTGAAAGAGAGAGAGAGAGAGAGCAGAGGAGGGGGAGAGAGAGAGGGAGAGAGAGAATCCCAAGCAGGCTCTGAGCTGTCAGCACAGAGCCGGGTGCAGGGCTCCGACAGGCATACGGTGAAATCATGACCTGAGCTGAAGTTAGACGCTTAACCGACTGAGCCACCCGGTCACCCCCATCCATTTATTTTTTCATGATTTTTATTTCGTCTTTAAGTTTTTTTCATTCGTTGTTTTCCTTACTTTTATTTCATCTTTTTTTCTATTTCTTAAGGCAAACGTGTTAAGCACCAATAGGGTTAAGCACTTGGACTGTAGAGGCAAGGCCAGTGCTGTGGTGCTTACCCTCCAGCAGGCCCAAAAGGCTGTGAGGAGCTCGTTCAAACGCAGGGTCCCTCCCTAGAGCCTTCTGGGAAAGTAGTTCTGGGTGGGGCCTGGGAATTTCCTATTTTAAACAACTTGTCCGTGTATTTCCGACTCGGGTGGTCCAGGACCAGGCTTTACGAACCTATGAGAAATGGGCACTTGGGCTTAAATAGCTTCAAGTCTAAAGCTGATGAAAAATGTTAGAATGCGGGGTGCCTAGAGGCTCAGTAGTTCGAGCCTCTGACCTCAGCTCAGGTCATGATCTCAGTTAGCGAGTTCAAGCCCCACATTCGGCTCGTCGCTATCAGCGAAGAGCCTGCTTCAGATCCTCTGTCCCCCTCTCTCTCTGCCCCTCCCCTGCTCACCCACGCTCTCTCTCAAAACTAAATAAACATTAAAAAAAAAAAAGACAGAGAGAGAGAAAAAAATGTCAGAATGCGAAAACCTGGTTTGTTGGTTCCGTCGGGGAATTCAACTTCATTTCCCCCAGGATGCCCCTGGACCCACGCTCTTTAGCCACACTGTCTTATTTTAGAATGCAACAGTTTAACTGGGATGACAATCAAAATATACCTGATCAGGCTGCCAGCCTCCTGGGAGGAGAGTCGATGTGGCAAACACCTTCCTTCCTTAAGGACAGTCAGAGAGCAACAGCACAAAAAGTGTTAGTAATCCTAATAGCAGAACCATGTTATAAGTGGCTAGTGCGTGGCAGAAGGCTCATCTAAGCCCATTTAATCCAAAACCCATAGGTTACCTACAGATAAAATCATCCCCGTTCTACAGAAGAGGAGACTGAGGTTTAGACAGGTTAATTAATGTGTACAAGATCACATGGCCGGTCAGTCGGCTTGTCCCCAAGAGGCTGTGGGCTCAACTACTATATTACCCAGCCCCAAACTCTACCAGTGGCCACTCCACTACCTCCTGGTGTGAAGCTGCCTCCAGAGCTCAAGAATATCGACCACCCAGGCAGCTTGTGCTAGGTGGCCCCAGCTGAATGTTTCCTGGTGTGAAATTATTATTTAACTTCAACCTTCTAAAACGGTGCCCTTCATGCTTCCAGCTGGTACAAAGTTAAAAACACTTGATAAAATGCATAAAACACAGCCAGCAGCGTATTTCCAAATCACGTTGTAAGCCAGGCAGCATTCGCCCGAAACACATCCTTGGGGGCAAAGTAGTTAAGAGAACTCCCGTAGAGTCTGCGGATGGGGGTGTCCGTTGAGGCAGGGAAAGCTGGGGATTCGGGGAGGCCTGGGCCCTGCAGCTGGGCCTTATGGGGACAGGGTGGGGAGGGCTTCAGCAGATGCAGGGAAATTTCCTACCTTTTCAATCTCAGTAAACTTGAGATCAAAACAAAACCTATCGTGTACCCTATCCCCAGACATGATTTTTCATTCTTTTTGGTAGTAGTATGATGTGCCATTATTATGATTTCAATGTTTTATTTTATTGAGATATAATTCACATACCATACACTTGAATTTTTTTTTTTTTTTTTTTTTAATTTGAGAGAGAGAGAGAGGGTGTGAGAATCTCAAGCAGGGTCCATGCTCAGCATGGAGCACAAAGTGCTGGGATCATGATCTGAGCTGAAATCAAGAGTCCGAAGCTCAATTGACTAAGCCACCCACGTGCCCTTCCCATACCCTTTTGAAATGTTCATTTCAGTGGTTATTACATTCACGAGGTTATGCAACTCTTACCACTGTCTAATTCAAGAACATTTCATCAGGCCCACAAGAAATGCCCATTGGCAGTTACTCCCCATGCTCTCCTCCCCCCAGCAGCTGGAAACTTGTGATGATTTTTAATGGTTAGATCTTTTCTCTTTTCGATTAGATTCTAAGAGACCTTGGAACCCCTCTTCTTGGCACAAAATAAACGCGTAGTAAATGTTTTTCCTTGGTGATAAAGCCCTCAAATTCTCTCCTGTCTATTCCTTTTCTGATCAGTATGATAATTTTGAAATTATATTAATGGACCACAAGAAGAAAACATACAGCTGAATTCTATTTTTTTCCTGTCTCTCTGCCCCCGCCCCCTTATAGGAAGGCCTGAACTCAGAGGTCTCATGTCAACGGGATAAATGTTTTATTGGCCTTATTTTTAATTCTGTTTGATTTAGGAAAGGACAAGGACATCTTGGGTCTTACACTGTAACACGAATATTGACAGGTCAGTGATATTTCATGTTTTTCCTGCTCATAAAAATACAGTGAGGAAATTAACAGCCTGGACTGTGGGAAAAGAAGAAATGCCAAAATGCTGATATGCCTGGGTCTGAACTGGTTGTTTACAGAGTGAAAAGCAGGTCACACATAGGCTGAGACGCGACTTCCGTCATGCCTGGGAATCTACAAACTCATTTCTCTCTCATTGGCAGAACATGAAAGCTAAAGATTATCCCCTAATCCTGTGGCATTTTTTAATCCATGGAATGGGCTTTGCTGCTCAAAAATTTTCACTTAAAGTCACACACTCTTTGGAGATACAATCATTTTGTTTACCCCTGGTAGTATCAGTGGAAAAAGTTGTCGGAATGAATGTCTACAATAGTTAGCGTGGATGAAAATGGTTTTGCCACTGTCCGTCTCAAATTTGTTTTTCAGTTCAGATACTGGAAGTTCTTGTGAGAGCTTTTCCTTTGAAAAACAAGGGCATGACCTTTAATGTACTGGGGAAAAGTGGAGAAAACCCGGATGTCCATCACTGGGTGAACCGACCAAATGTGGTATATCCATACAACGGAATATTATTCAGCCATAAAAAGGAAGTGCTGATACATGCAACCACATATAGACGTTGACATCGTCTGAGTGAAAGAAGCCAGATACAAAAGGCCACAGGTTATATGACTCCATTTACATGGAATATCTGCCAAAAGGCAAATCCATAGAGACAGAAAATAGGGTGGCGGTTGCCAAGGGCTGGGGGGGTGGGGCGGGGAGTGACTGCTAATGGGTACGGGATATCTTTTTTGGGGTAATGAAAATGTTCTGGAATTAGACAGTGGTGATGTTTGTACAACTTTGTGAATATGCTAAAAACTGCTGAATTGTGTGTGTGTGTGTGTGTGTATATATACATGTATATTGTATATATGTATATATATATATGTATGTATATTTACAAGTTTTTAAAAGTAGTCTCCATGCCCAATGCAGGGCTTGAACTCACAACGCTGAGATCAAGCGTCACATGCTCTACCACCTGAGCCAGGCACGCGTCCCTAAATTGTATACTTTAAAAGGGTGAATTTCACAGTATGTTACGTTATACCTCATTTAAAAAAGGTGAAAAGAAAATATTTGCTGCAAAGCCTCCCTAGGGGTTAAAAATAAGAGTAAGGGTGAGGTGGGGGGGGAGAATCTGACCTTATTTTGTTGGTGCCTGGGATGACTTAGCATCACACTCCGAGGGGCACCTGCTAGAATAAAACCATTCCTGTCCTTGACACTGCAACATGGATCATTCTCACCTGGATCATGAAACTGAAGAATTTTGACAGCTGGGAAGGACTTTAGAGATTCTAGCCCATTCTCCCAGTTGTCCAGTGAGGATACTAGTCATAGGCAGTAGAAATGGCAGGTTCAAAGTTGCCTCATTAGTGGCTGAGCTGGACCTAAAACCTAGCAGTCTTTCCATTTGATATATATTGTAGTTGTTTTCCTCCCTCTCCTCAGCCTCTCCTGACTCACATACAATTATGCATTCTACAGACCTTAATCTTTTTGAAACACAGATCTTAGGTCACCTCCTTCCTAAAAAACAAAACAACAACAAAAAACCTTCAGTGGCTCCCCATTGCCCCTCATCTTCTATCTGCCACTTGGCTCCCATGGTTCCCTAAGTGGACTATCCTTGCTGGCCCAACACACACTGTGCTTTTCAATATCACACGTTTGTTCAATTTCACATTTTGTTGCTAAGCTTTGTATATTTTTATGTCTTCATCCTCAGCCAGACCCCAAATTTCTTCAAGACCGGGATCAGGTTTTGTGTATCTTTGACCTCTGAGAATGGGGCATAATGCCATTCCTTGAACTTGTAAATCAGTTGGTTCCATTCAAGACTATTCGTCTTTGCCTGGGTAAATCCAAGGAATATCCTAGAGGAGGTCTAGTGACAGGTGGCTTTTTTGTGCCACATTTCTTTTGTTGGAGGACAAAGACTGCGTTTATTTTTTTTTTGGATGTAATCCGAACAAAAAGATTCTAGAAACTTCTCATGAGATTAGACTTAGTTTCAAAACGGCAAAACGCACGGACTTAAAAAAAAAAAAAAGAACCAAACGTTATTTTTGAAATAACCTTTTTATTTGTTACAGAAGTAATTTGTGTTCCTTGTAGAGGATTTGGAAAATTCTGAGAAAGTTCCAGGAACATAAAGAAGAAAATAAAAAGCGCACATGATCCTAGCCACTAGGGAATATCTATTGATAATCTTTGATTTGCATAGCTATTTTTCTATGCACGCCACAGATATTGTTTCTGAAAATGAGATCCCATTCTGCATGCTGTTTTGTAACCTGCTTTTAAATTAAATGAGAAATGAAACTTTAATAGTATTGCATTAAGTGGGAAGAATTTTGTTGCTGTCAACTCAAATGGTTCATGCTGATGACACAGAGAAAAAGCGACTCAATATTTGTTTTGCTTCTTTGCTTCTCTTGGTGCAGGAAAGGGTGAAGCAGGCAGAGAAGGGACAGTTCTGAGAACTCAGAAGTCCGGGCCCTTCTAGCTACCGTCTTACTGGAGGGGGTGGGGGGCGGGGAGCCGCTTTGCTTCTTTGGGCCCGTGTCTTCCCACCAGTTCTGTGAGGGAACTGTGTTCATGAAGATCCTCTTCTAGCTCTTGGCTTTTGTGAGCTTTAAGTTTCTCCCCGTCCCTTCTTTGTGCTTGGGTATTTCAGAGCCCTGTGTGTGCTTAGAAGGCAGGGAATGTGACTGTGTTTTTCCCCGATTTATGCCAGCACAGTGCCTGGCAAAGAACTGTCGCTCAATAAATATTTATTAACGGATGAACGAATGAGACTGTCCTGAATGATGTCTTTTGTCATGAGCATCATTAGACCACGTGGCCTGCTTTTGGAAGCACCAAATCGGAGTTCTCTATTTAAGTTCTCCGAACTGGGATAATAATATAAGTAAGTGATACCGCATATCGATTGCTCTCATTTGGCTCTCTCTGGGGCCCCGTTACGAAGATATTACCAGTTCCATTCCGCAGGTAAATGGATGGCCACGTTCTGCTGGCCTTCTAATTCCAGGTCTCAGGTCCTTTCTGCTCCACCACACTGTCTTTCAGGCACCCCATTTTCTCTCCGGTTGGGAGAGTTAACTGTACAAGCATTTGGGCAAACTTAAAGCAGAAGTTCTCAAACTTTAGCGTTCTGAAGAATTGCCCGGGGCCTAGCGATCCACATTGAAATAATCATTTGGGGTGATTTTGAGGCAGGTGGTCTGAAAGAACACACTTTGAGGAACACTAGCTTAAAATATTTCAGATTCAGGGCTCCTGGGTGGCTCAGTCGGTTGAGCTTCTGACTTCGGCTCAGGTCACGATCCCACGGTTCGTGAGTTCGAGCCCTGTGTCGGGCTCTGTGCTGACAGCTCAGAGCCTGGATCTTGCTTCGGATTCTGTGTCTCCCTCTCTCTCTGCCCGTCCTCCATTCACGCTCTGTCTCTCTGTGTCTCTGAAAAAGGAATAAATGTTGAAAAAAAAATTTCAGATTCAGTATTTTGTTAAGCAGAGGCGGTGGCCATGATAAGGTCATTAGGATCTTCATCAAGCATCAGCTTGCCCAAGTTTTGGTTTCCAAGGAGACTGGGGAAGAACAATACAATAGTTAGTGTTCCTTATGGACCTACTGTGCCAGGAGATTTTCTAAACGCTTTACGTATATTCTCTTCTTTAATTCTCTTAAGAGCCCTGTGGGGTATGTCCTATTATCGCCTCCATTGTTGAAGGAAACTGAGGCTCAGACAAGGACATTTGGCTTATCTACAATCAGGTGAAGTTGATAATTGATTAACTACTCAATTCCTACTACTGCCGGGATCAGGAAACCTAATTCTTAATTATTTGTATAACAGCCAGGGGAAACTGGTGAGTGTCATTGGCTGATAGGGAGAGTAATTCATATTTTGGCTTACACATTCATGTCCTTTCCCTGACGTGGATTGCTCTTGGCAATTGTGGAACTGGAAAACAGAACAAAACGAAACAGTGAAACAAGTGATATTCACGTCACGGTCCCTTCTTCCCCCGGGTAGGCCCAGCCCTAGAACCGGTCCCTTCCATATTCTGGAAATAATGTTGCTTTTACCTCAAAACCGAACTGCTCTTTTGGGGATATTTGTTTTTTTTGTTTTTTTTGTTTTTTTAATTTTTTATTTTTTAATATATGAAATTTACTGTCAAATTGGTTTCCATACAACACCCAGTGCTCATCCCAAAAGGTGCCCTCCTCAATACCCATCACCCACCCTGCCCTCCCTCCCACCCCCCATCAACCCTCAATTTGTTCTCAGTTTTTAACAGTCTCTTATGCTTTGGCTCTCTGGGATATTTGAACGTTAACTACTGACCAGACATTTGATGATAGTGGGGAATTGTTGTTGTTGTTGTTGTTGTTTTAGGTATGATGCTGATACTGTGGTAATGTTGACTGCTTAGATTTTAGAGCTCTATGCTGAAATCGGCATGCGTGAGATATCAAGAAGTTTTGGATTTGCTTCAGAATAATCCAGTTTGGGAAAGTGGTAGGTAAAACAAGATTGGTTTTAGGATGATAATTGTTGACGCTGGCTGTGAACACATAAGTGTTTATTACATGATTGCCTCTGGTTTTGTATGTTTAAACACTTTCCTAATAAAGAGTAAAAAGTAATTACCTGTCTCACGTCCCTTTCACTCTGCAAGTGGATTTAATAAGTTTCGCTAAAGCACTCGAGGTTAATAATGGATTAATATGTGGTTGCTGCAAGAGAACATTTACCTTTTTAACAAGCATCTGCGATGTCTTAATCCAAAGAAGCAAATGTTTTGGAAATTTCAAGCATTATCCTCGCCTAATAGGGGATGTGTTTAGTGTCAGCTCAAACTTTCTCCTTCCCCAGTTTACCTGTGTGTGGAATCGGTCCTGATCCCTGACTTCGAGGACACTCTTCGTAACCTCTCCCTTTTCTTTTTTAACAATGCTTTCTAATGACTTTATACTGCCTAACATTCAAAATGTCTTCGGTTGTCACTCCTAGAGCCTTGTTACTTTTCTGTGAGCGGACAGCGAGTATTGTTAAGCTTGTGAACAAATAGGGGTTCCAGGAGCTTAATTGGATGTAGTTAGTGGACTGGCTAATTCACTGTTGTATCCGTCTCTCCTACGAACAGGCGGCGTGCCTGGAACACCTACTATACATTCAGTGTGGTGCTGGGTTGACAATGTACAGAGATGCATTCAAGGGTGCCTGGCTTTGAGGCGCTCACCGATTTTAGGAGAGAAAACAGTGCTAAGTGAACAAAGCTAAGAGGTTGAGGACTTCATGGAGAGGGTGAGACTTCTGCTGGGCCACGCAAAATAAGCCCGAGTTCATCACCCACCCAATTAACATCGGCATCGGGGAATTAACTGGTTAACCCAAACCCAGGAACCTTGCCATCTGCCTGGCCCGACACGCGTTCTGTGTTGTTGGTGTTGGACTTCTCGCTCTCTCTCTTTTTTTTTTTTCATCTGAAATCTCCATTTGCCTTGCCGTTTGTAACTCCTGCAGGATTTTTCTTAAAGCCTTCCCATGGCACCGTTATCTACACCGCACAAAATGAAGCAGACCTCTTTCCTGGGGACGCAGGGAGCCGCGGGGTGCTGGAAAGGAATGGGTGGAAGGCAGAATGACGGCCTGGACATCATCCCTTCTAGGATATAGCCCAGGGGCGTTCCCATTCTTCTGTGACACATATGCCTGCATCCTCAGGCTCCAGGCGACCGACGGTCGGTGTGGACAGCCTCACTCGTGTTTACCTGTTTGGGCAGCCATTACTCACCTCTTCCCACACACCCCCACCCTGGCACACAAAGCCACAGAGTGACAAAACAATTTTTTTTTTTTTAAAAAAACCTCCCCCCCAACCCCATTCTAAAATGTCAAGCGTTTCGGTTTTGAGAAAAAAAGAAAGCTGAAGAAAGCATGACTCATGACAGGGCTGACAAACAACTATCCGGAGGTATGCTAGTGAGTCACGCTGTGGAGATCTGCCTTTATGTTGTGGAAAGGGCCCGGGATGGAAGGAGCATCATGGGACCAGCCAGTAAAATTCCACTACGATCTGAAGCCCATTTGGAGGTGATTTCAAAACACTGGGCTTTTTCCGGCCCCGACCTGATGGGAGGCTCTGGGTACCCTCAGGTATGTCGATCTCTACAGGAAGTCGGGAGGCATGATTATTAATAACTGGAACAAAATCGTTATTATCTTTCCATGCCCGATGCCATGCTGAACGAGCCCTGCTTGCTTCTGCGAGCCAGCCAGACTGCTGGATTTTCTTGAAGGGTATTGGGTTGCTAAGCAACAGCGCTGGCAGCATCCATCATGCCCAGCAATGTCAGCACCCGAGTGTGGCCCTGCAGAGCACGCTTGCACCCCTCCCCCAGCCTCCCCTTGCCCCCCCCCCCCCCCCCCCCCCGCCCCCATGAAAACGTTAATTTGCATCTTGGGGGCAGTGCCAGGTGATTCTGGGTCTAAAACACCACGGGGCAGCACATGAAGCACAAATATTGTTTTTGGTGGCAGAACGGGGCATGTGACGTCGTTGAAAATACAGGCTCATTTGTGTACCCACCTCATATAAGGAGTGTAGGCATAATTTAAAAGCCTGCACGTCAAATACCTTGGTGGGTTCTGCCTTTAAATCATTTTCCCTCTCTGCCCATACAGCATCTTATTTATACCCTGTTCAGTCCATATCTATCTCCCTCCCTTTGTTCCGTGGTCTCCTGGGTGATGGAGTTATTGTTTGTGTGTAGGGCTCTGTGGACAAAAGAGAGCCTATTTCTAGATGGGAGATGGCCCTGTGCTTAACGGTTGGAGGCCGCTGTTTGCAAGGCCTGTCACTATGACAGTTTTGCTCTGGAACTGCCCATTTTTCTGGGCAGGGTCCCCATGTGGGCACCATCTATCTGTGCCTTTTACTTCCTTTTGAGGGGCGCCAGGCCGAGTAAACTGGTAAAGGGCAGAGTCGTAGACAAGAAAGAGTATCCGCTTTGGATCCTCTCGGATAGACCTAGATCCAAATCCTTTCTCCTCCCCAACCAACTCTGGCATCTTGGCAAGTGACTCTCCCTATTTCTGAAAAGGAAGTTAATGAAAACCACCTCACCGGGTTGTTGGGGGAGGGCCTAGTGTGAAAATGCATCAATACGCCTGGCCCACAGTGTTTATTAAATGGCAGATATTACAAGGATTGAGTGAATCACACATGATTCCCAGTTGGAAGGGCGTTTAAGGCGTCATCTGGTTCAGCCCCGTAAGAAATTCTAATTCCCCCGCATCTTCCGGTGGATAAGCAGGGCAAGCTGCTGGTGGATTGCCAAAGGCTATGCCAAGTTGACCCTTGGAGATAGGGTTGGGTTATAAGATCTCAGACTCCTGGTCCAGTGGTCTTTCTTCTGGGCCCATTATGATACCTGCTGCCTTCCTTAAAGTTATCTTGAGGCCTTACGGTGGACTGATGGTTCTCCTTATAACTTGTTCAAGTCTGACTGGCAGGAACTTTTGACTAACTGTAGGGTTTTGGTGGTGATCAAAACATAGAATTTGACCGGAGGCCTGGAGAAGATGAAAAAAGTGCCCGAGGAGCCCATGAGGATGACTTTACTGGGTTTTCCTCTGACAACTCTACCATGCTTTATGTTACCTCTGCTCTAAAGCCATGAAACAAGACCTTTATATCTCCTCAGTTATTACCAAACATGCAATTTTATACATTTAAAGTATCCCTCGTCTCCTCAAAAATCCATACCATTCTTTCTTAGAGAAACCACGTTCCCTGAAGGAAAGCGGGGGCCTTCCTGGTCTGGTGTTCCCAGTGAAGGAAGAGCCAAGCAGGCAGCCCTCAGCTCGAGCCCAAGGAAGCCATGTTGGTCTAGTTGGGCGTGCAACTCCTTTTTAGGAGCCTAGAAAGAGGAACAAGGGATTGGTCTAGGTTTGCTCCAGGTCAAAGCTGGGGGGAAAAGACAATGAGCAAAGTAAATTTTGAAGGAGATAGACCAGTGCACTTGGGAGACCCAAGCTACAAGGAGTGGAAGGGATACATCGGTGGCCAAGAAAAGGATATGAGTAAGGAGGAGGGTCTTGTGAAATCCTACCAGGGAGGCTCTCTGTGAATCTCTCTGACTCTTAGCCCCACTGAAGGGTCCTGGGGCACCAAACCAGGAAGAGGTGGGAAACATTCCTCCAAAGGCAGGATGTGGTATACACTAACTAGAGGTGATTCGATGTCCAGGGTCAGTGACAAAATACTCATCTCTAGAAAACTGGGTCAAGGACATGGGCCAGACTTACCTTTGCTTTATCACTCAGCTATGTCACTTCAAGCAAGTCATATAGCCTGGGAACCTCAGTTTCCTTATCAGAAAAATGGGGATAAGAATATATGCATTAAGGTTGATTTGAGAATAAATGAGATAATCTACATAAAGCACTATGTACAATCCCTGACATGCAGAATAGCCCAGAATGAGTAACTCTTTTTGTTGTTATGGCCTGAGGGTCTCCCAGGAAGAGAAGCACTCACACTTGTTCTTCAGTCACAGGTTAGAAAAGCCCCAATTCTACCCCGAAACGTGAAAGCCTTTTCACTCAAGCATAGTGAAGTGGTCTGCAGAAAACTTACAAGCAGTCCAGCTCCCTGGAAAAAACTGCTATTTTCCCAGCCTGCCAACAACAATTTCTTTCTTTTGGGTGGCCCTGAGCACAGGGCTGGGTCCTCAGGGGCTATTTGAAAATTAGGACTCAAAAAGTATAAGCTGCACCCCATGATTACACTGGTTGTTCCATCAGAGAGGTGTGACTTTGAGGGGGAGCTCACATGAGATCCTGGGACTGAGCCAAAGGCGGGTGTGACTTTCCCAGACTCAACCTCTTGACAAATAAAATAATAAGGAAATACATAATAAGAGGATGCTAATTAAAAGAAAGTTAGTGTGGCCATAACAGTATCAGGCAAAATAGTCTTTAATTATTAAAGCACTATTAGAGCATATTAGGAGGGTGCCTGGCTGGCTCAGTCAGTAGAGCATGTGACTCGCCATCTGAGGGTTGTGAGTTCAAACCCCACGTTGGGCATGAAGACTACTTAAAAAAATTAAAAGCCGGGAAGTGGGTGCAACACGACAACAACAACAACAAAACAATGCAGTGTTAGGGAGAAAAAAGTATGTAGTCACTACATATGATAAAAGGAACAATTCATCAAGATACGTTCACCTGGATTGCACCTAACAAGATTGCCTTAAAAAAATCTATATCAAACATTTGCATAATAACGGGAAATATTGGCAGATATTTTCCACATTTATAGTGAGAGATTGAATGTAACTTCCATAGTAATTGATAAAACAAGAAGACAGAAAATTAGTAAGGGCGTAGATTTGAACACAATGCATAGTCTTGAACAATAAGCATACATGTAATTCCTCACTCAACAATAGAACATACACATTTTTTAAGCAAATATGGAAAATTTATAGAAGTTGACTATATACCAGATATTTATGGTGTGAGGCCATTTTATGTAAAGTTTAAAAACTATAAAACTCTACTGTATAATGTTTGTGGATGTTTTACATATTAAAGTCATAAAACGCATGGAAGCAATAACTCGCAAATTCAGGCTGTGAGCTTTTCTGGACATGGAAGGAAGGAAAGGGGATGAGAGAAGGACTTATTAGAGACCTTAACAGTATCTGAAGTGTTTTTAAAAAATAAACAAAAGAAAAGATCAGCTCCTGGTCCTGGTCCAGATAGAGTTTACCATCTAAGCCTACCTCTCCTGCATAATTACATCTGAAACTTCGGCCAAGGAGCGACTACCTGAGGACTCTGAAAAATAATGGCAGGCAGATGGAGGAGGGGAGTCAAAACTTGAAGAATGATCCATTCAGGGGTGAGTTTCTCATCCCTCCCCTCCTTTTATGTGCCAACTTTTATCTGAGGGAAACCTCATTGTCGACCTAAAACTCTGACAGAAATCATATCTTCTGGCTAGAAGACTGAGGAAAGGGTTCCCAGGAACGAGCAAGTAGCAGAAATTCTGGAGAAGAGAGAGCTGGAGAAGGGGACCTTCCAATTCTGTGTGTGAACCAACACCAATCCTGGACTTGGCCGAGAGTCACATATACCAAGGACATACCTAAATGCAGTACTACAAAGGCTATGACAACTGACTTGACCTTGCATCCCCACAAACAGAAGACAAGACAGCACTTGTGATATGAACCCAATTGAGTTGATTGTCTGCTAAAACAAAACAAAACAAAATACAACAAAACAAAGTCAACATTCTGTAGAGTTTTTTTTTTTTTAAATAGTATTTAGAATCTTACAGCATAATGTTCTAAATGTACAGGATACAAAGCAAACCTACTTGACATGAAAAGAACCAGGAAAATGTGACCATTTTTCAAGGGAAAAGACAATGGATGATGTGAATCTTGAGATGGCCCAGATGTTGGAATTATCAAATACTTTAAGGCAGCTGATAGAATCATGCCCATAAAATAAAGGTAAACACCCCCAAATGGAAAGCTAGAATTGGTCAGCAGAGAAATAGAAACTATCAAAACAAGAACACAATGGAAATTTTAGAAAGGAAAATGATAATATCTGAAATGAAAAAGCTCATTGAATGAGTTTAATGGGAGAATGGAGTCAGTGAACTTGAAGACAGATCAATAAAATGACCCAAACTGAGGGAGAGAAAAGTAATTTGGGAAAAAAAAATAACATAGTCTCAGGGGACTGTGGGACAAGATCAAAAGGTCTAACATCCTGTTGTTAGAGCACCAGATGGAGAGAGGAAAGAGATAGAAACAAAGTATTTGAAGTATTTAATTAACCACTGAAACATCTCAGATTTGATGAAAAACACATATTTGTAGTTCAAGAAGCTCTGCAAACCTCAAACAGGATAAACTAGAGGGGAATCACACCTAAACACATCTAATCAAACCGTTGAAAAACAAATATAGTGGAAAAATCTTGAAAGCAGCCAGAGATAAGTAACACATTAGACATAAGGGAACAATGACTCACATGACTGAGGATTTCTCACCAGAAACCATGGAGGCCAGAAGACAGTAGAATAACATCTTCAAAGTGCTTAAAGAAGAACTGTTAAACCAGAATTTCTATATCTAGGGAAAATATTCTTTAGGAATTATGGTAAAAGAAAGACATTCTCAGATGAAGAAAAAGTAAGAGAATTCTTTGCCATCAGACCTTCGCTAAAATAAATACTAAAGGGAGTCCCATAGACTTAACATAAGTGATGCCAGAGGGAAGCTTGGAACTTCAGGAACCAAGGAAGAGCAACAGAAATGGTGAATATCTGGGTAAGTGTAATAGGCTGTTTTTCTCCTCCTAAGTTCTTTAAATATGCTGTAGAGCAAAAAATTATAGCATTAGTGGGGTCCTTATTTTATTTAGGAATAATACATATAATAATTATAATAAAAAGGGGGAGAGAAATAATATGTATGTGTTTGTAAGGTGTCCACAATTCCCTATGAAGTGGTAAAATAGTAACTTGAAGTAGACTGTGAGAAGTTAGGAATGTATATTCTAGTCTCTACAACAGCCGCTAAAAAATTTAATATAAAGAGATATAGCTTAAAAAGCCAACAGATAAATTAAAGTGGCATACTAAAAAATTCAAATAATCTAAAAGAAGACAGGAAAGAGGGAAGAGAACCAAAAACAGAGGGGACAAATGAAAAACAAATACTATAATGATGGCCCTAAACCCAACCATACTGATAACTACAGTTGATGTAAACGATCTAAACATACCAATTAAAACAACAGAGATTGTCAGATTGTATAAAAATACCCAGATAGAAGCTGCCTACAAAAACACCCAGTTTAAATACAATGACATAGGTTCAAAATAAGAAAAAGATATAAAACAAATATGATAACATGATAGAATCGGATGGTAGGTACTTGTGAGTTAATTATATTACTTGCTATTATACTCTATACGTCTGATGTATTTATAATAATAATAAAAGGAAGTTGGAACAACACACTTTCTCTCTTTTACCTCAGATAAATTTATGAAGGATCTGAAGATGTCTGGCCCCCATCTGAGTGTCCCAGCTTGTTCCTTCTAGTTACCTGTATAGGTAGACCAGTGTAGGAGCCACGAGCCTAGGATCTGGAATCAGGCAGCCAGACCTCAAATTCCACTTCCTACCTGCTGAGCATGGACAAAGAACCTAACTCCTTTAAGTCTCAGAAGGCTTCAGTTGTAAGATAGATAAAACATTACCTAACTGTAAGAATTTATTTTGAGGAATAAAGATAATATTGTACCAAAGTACTTGGCATAATGCTTGGTACATAGGAATTACTCAGTAAATATTAGTCATTATTAGCCACAATGATTTACCTGGTGTTCATTTTACCTCCTTGCCTTTTCTTACTACCAAAGTGCAGCTTGCCGCCTATTAATGAGTGATAAAATCAATTGAGTTGATTATGACAAGCATTTTTTAAAAACTGGAAGAAAATGATACAGAATAGAATGAGATGGGGGGGCCTGGATGGCTCAGTTGGTTATGCGTCTGACTTTGGCTCAGGTCATGATCTCATGGTTCGTGAGCTTGAGCCCCGTGTGGGGCTCGGTGCTGGCAGCTCAGAGCCTGGAGCCTGTTTCAGATTCTGTGTCTCCCTCTCTCTCTGCCCCCCCCTGTTCATGAGCTGTCTCTCTCTCTCAAAAATAAATAAACATTAAAAACTTAAAGAAAAAAAATAGTAGAATGAGATGGAATGTTATGGAACCAAATGGAACATAATAGAATAGAATTTTAAAAAGTGAATTGTGTGTGGTTGGGGAAAGAATTGTTTCAGTGTATGGGTATAAAATGTAGTTCTTATTGTGGGTTTTGGAGTGAAGAGACCTGGGAAACACTCGTTCCCATGATTCCTTTGGCCTGGGATAGTGAGCTCCTTGCTCCTCTCCAGTGGATTTTCAATGCCCTACTTAACACCCACATTTTTTTGAGAAGTTTTCATGTGATCCTCATTGTTATTGGCTGCCAGTTCCAACTAGGATCAAACCTGTCTTCACTGAGCAATAGTTTCAGAAATGTCGCAAAACAGTTCTAAAGACACAGAGTAAACCTCTGGCCTTGTGTTCCAGATTTCGCAGCTAGGTTTCTAACTTGCTTTGACTCCAGTAACAGGAATTATAGACCCCTAGGGTCCAACATGGGTGTAGGAGTCTCTCAGGACACTAGCATAGTTACCACAGAGTTAATGCTCAGTCGGCTCCTCCCGCTGGCTCCCACGGTGCCCATATTAAGGGTGGCCCTTGCCTTTCTTCCCTAGAACAAGCCCCAGGACATCCATCCATTCCGTTTTTTTTTAACCATTCAATACACATACCGGTCATTCTCATTCTTTGCTAGCGTGGAGTTAGTGAATACTGAATTATGGCCCCAAGAGAAAAATAGGGTTAGGTTCCTGGGAGGCTCTGGTCACAGCATTTTTGTCAACCCAATATGTAGCTTTGTTTTAGGTATATTTCTGTTTAAAAGATTATATTGAATATATGTTGTTGATTTATTAACATTGACCTCGCAGCCAACAGAATAACACCTGCCTGAAGGAAGCTGCACTAACGCGTGTATTTTCTCCATAAGGCACATCCCAGTCTTCTTGCACTTAGGGACACAAGACAGCACTTCCGCACAGTGCTTGGGGCCATTTTAAACAGTGAAATCAACAACAGAAATCTCAAAATGTGAAAAATGTGGACGGAATAGACCAGGAAAAGTGTCCAAGCTGAAACCAGAAAATGTCGTCTCGTTCAGCCTCACGTGGGAACGTGTGCATAAGAGATTTAAATTCATCCCTACTTTGCGCACGTCCCTGAATGCCTAGAAAAGCACTTGGGGGTTGCAAATGAATTATATCAAGTAAGAGAATTTGCAAATATGAAATCTGTGGAAAATGACAGTCAACTGGATATCACGTGTCAGTTGGCCAAGGACTAGTGTTGGTAAGCAAAGGCAGACATGGCCTTTGCCCTTGTGGAACCCAGCGATCAGTGTGGGAGACAAATCACAAGTCAACAACAGGCGAGTACATCTATCACTTCAAGCTGTGGAAAGGGCTGTAAGGGAGATATTGGGGTTCACGGATAAGAAAGAGAGAAACGTGTGTGGTGGGGAGAGACCTCTCTGAAACCAGAAATGTAAGAAGGAGCCCACCATGTGATTAGAACAGTATGGAGAATGTTCCAGGCTGTGGGAACTGCACCTGGAAAGGCCCTGAGATGGGAAAAAACTTGGGAGTCTCAGGTTTCAAGTATTCAGTCTGTCAGTGTGTCCTTTTGGTTCTACCTTACTAATATACCCAGAATCGATCCCTTGTCCCCACCTCCCTATACCATCCTCCCTCAAGGAACCAAAGGAAACCAGTGTGGCCACAGCACAGAACACAAGGGGATGGTAGCCTGAGATGCTGGCAGGCGCCCGATCATGCGGGACTCTGTAGGTTCTGGAAAAGAGCTTGACTGTGGTGGAAATGCTATGGGAAGCCACGTATATGTGGGTTTTAAACCAGGGAGTGATGAGATGTGATTTATATTCTAATACCAGGTACTCCTGAAGAGAGGAAGCATCAGGAAGGAGTAAGGGAAGAAGTGAGTTCTGTAACCCTGAGCCTGGGGTGGTGGTGATGGAGACGAAAAGACATGGGTTGGTCTGGGAGGCGGAATCACAGGACCTGCTGATGGCTGAGAGGTGGCAGGTAAGCCTTCGGGGAGAGGACCTGGGGTCCTACAAGCTCTGCCCCTTGGGCTCAGCAATTCCTGTCACTTGTCCTGGGCCAAGCCATCTCATTTCCTCATCCGTGTTCTTCCAGGCCTGGCCCTTGCAGCTCCCTACATTCTGAGCCCACTTTCTGATGGCTGACTTTGAATTCCTTTTGGATTACTGGCTTGTCTCTTTTCCTGCTCTTGTCACATGCCCTCCAGTTCTGGTAGAAGCTTCTGTGTGTGTCTTACCTGTCCTGGTGGACTGAAGCACTTGGAGGGTCCTTGCCTCTTACGTTCTACCTCACCTCTGAAGACACCCAGCTGGTATCTCCCACTTGGACCCACCCCCGGACCCCAAGATTCGTATTTCCAATTGTCCACTTAGTACTTCTGTTGGAAAAATTAACAGGCATCTCAGATGTAACTTGCCCAAGACTGGACAAGCCCCCAATTCTCCCTTCCCACCGTCTCGCCTCTCAGTTGATGGCAACTTTAATCTCATTATTCAGACCCCAGGATGTAAGCGTTGAAGCTCTGGGATAAGGCAGAGACCCCAAAGCCCCGAGATCATCCCAGGAAGGTGCCCCCAAATCTGTACACACAGCAGGCCAGGCCCAGAGTATAGAAGTGCAAAATAGTCCCGTGTTTGGTCACAGATTCTAGAGAGCTGTGAAGTCCTGAGGAAATCCATTTTGAGTAATACCTTTTATATAAAAGAAGAGGAAAATGAAAGCAGTTCATCACACAACATAGGTAATAGAGTCAATAATACTATAATAATTTGTACGTGACGGATTACATTTATCATGGTGAACATTGCACGGTGTATATAATTGTTGAATCACTATGTTGTACACCTGAAATTAATATAATATTACATGTCAAGTATACTTCATTTAAAAAATAGAAGTGGTTAATCCCAGGATGAGTTTTGTTAGACAAAGATGGCCATTCAGGTGGAAACACAAATTTAAAACTTAAGAGTACACAGCTGACATCTCAGGGGGTTGGGGCTGGTGGATTATGTCAGAAGTTACTGTTTGCACCCTCTGGAGCTTACAAGCTAAAAACAGGGGCCAGACCCTGGTTAGGAAATAGTCGGGGGCACTTTGGTGGCTCAGTTGGTTAAACGTCCGACTTCGGCTCAAGTCATGATCTCAGGGATCATGGGTTCTAGCCCTGCATCCGGCCCTGTGCTGATGGTTCAGAGCCTGGATCCTGCTTCAGATTCTGTGTCTCCCTCTCTCTCTGCCCCTCCCCCCAACCCCCCAAAATAAATAAACATTAAAAAATTCAAAAAAAAAAAAAAGAAATATATGAAAGAAAGATGCTATAGGAGCCAGATAAAAAAGATGGCCATTCCAAATATTTGACCTTGGCATTTGTCTTTGTGGTTTCACTGAAAAATGGTACAGTGTGTGTGTGTGTGTGTGTGCCTGAAATTTTTAGAATTTGTAAAACTCTATATATTAAAATTATAAATTTAAGAAATATATATACATAAAAATATAACAATATGATAAGAATAATAGTACATATGTATCCACCATATATTTTATATATAGGATAAAAATAAATAAAAGTAATAATAAATATATAATGTAAGAACATAACATATAAAATAAGAAAGAAATAAAAATAATTGAGTATTCAAATTCTATCATGAGCTTGCTTTTAGCACCCACCCCACATTCTCTATTGTATCAGGACACTTCAGTTGACAAGTAAAAGAAACTGAGCCCAGCCCAACTTAGGACACGGATGGATCTGATTTTTTTTACTGTTTGCTTCTGTCATTAGAAAAGTCAGGGGGGGTGCCTCGGTGGCTCTGTGGGTTAAGTGTCCCACTCTTGATCTCGGCTCGGGTCATGATCTCACAGTTGGTGAATTCAAGCCCTGCATTGGGCTCAGTGCTGACAGCGCAGAGCCTGCTTGGGATTCTCTCTCCCTCTCTCTCGGCCCCTGCCCCTCTTGCACGTGCTCTGTCCCTCTCAAACTAAATAAACTTAAAAAACAAAAAGAAAATAAAAAGAAAGAAAAGTCAGGGAGTGGGCTCAGGAATGAACGGGCGGGGAACGGCTCTGCCTCTCCTCTGTCCCCGCAGGTCGGCTCGCCCAGGCATCACTTGTTCCGGCTCTGGCCGCAGATCCATTGTCAACCTGCCAAAGGAGGGAGCTGCCTCACTCCCAGGCTTGATGCCCAGACGGGCAGAGGGAGCTTCTCTTTCTCCTAACAGCATCGTGTCAAAGTCATGGGTGAGCTCGGTGGCCCTGCCTGGTCACATGCCCCTCAGCCCTCCAGGTTGGCAGGAGTGATGGGTACTGTGACTGGCCAGGCCTGTGCCACTGTCACCTCCTCCTTAGAGGGCCAGGTGCCATGACTCAGCCCCCCAGAACCTCATCGGCTGGGGGAGAAGCAGCTCCTCAAAGGAGCAGGGAGCACAGACAACACTCACCCATAATCTTGGCTTTTTCCCTCCTGCCAACAAGAGACATTTTCTCCCTGAGACTGATACAAAGCACCAGTTTATAAAGAATGTTTTATAAAGCCCTTTCTCCGAGCTGTTTCCATGTTCTGGGTGTTTTGTGTTCTAGTCGGAAGACTTGAGAGAAGAAAAATTCCCCAGTCTGAGGATCAACCTATTTCTCATTCTGGGAGCATTTGATAAAACATGGGCTCTAACATCAAACTACAAAGCTTCTGCACAGGAAAGGAAGCCATCAACAAAATGAGAAGACAGCCGACTGAATGGGAGAGTATATTTGCAAATTATGTATCTGATAAGGTGCTAACATCCAAAATACAGAAAGGACTCATACAACTCAATTGCAAAAAGCAATCTGATTAAAAAATGGCCAGAGGTTATGTGCTGTGAGGCAGTTGTCAGATGAAACTATGGTGGTAATCATTTTGCAATATATAATTTTATCAGATAACCCATAGTACACTTTAAATTGCACAGCGTTAGATGTCAATTGCATCTGAGTAAAGCTGGGGGCGGCAAAAAAGGGAGGGAAAAAAAATGGCCAGAGGATCTCAAGACACATTTTTCTGTAGAAGCCATCCAGTCGGCTAACCGGTACGCGAAAGGCGCTAAACATCGCTCATCGTCAGGGAAATGCACATCAAAACCACAGTGAGGTATCTCCTCACACCTGTCAGAATGGCTGTTTATCAAAAAGACAAGAAATAACAAGACCTGGCGAGGCTGTGGAGAGAAGGGAACCCTCGTGCACTGTTGGTGGGAATGTTAATTGGTACAGCCACTATGGAAACTAGTATGGAGGTTCCTCATAAAATTAAAAATCGAACTACCACGTGATGCAGCAATTCTAGTTCCGGGTTTTTATCCAAAGAAAATGAAAACGCTAATCCAAAAAGATACGTGTATTCCCATGTTCATTGCAGTGTTATTTACAATAGCCAACATGTGGAAGCAACCTGAGTGTGTACTGACAGATGAATGAGTAATGAAACGTGGCATATGTTTATATACAATGGAATGTGATTCAGCCATAAAAGAGAAGGAGGTCTTGCCATTTGTGACAATATGGATGAGACCTTGAGGATATTACCTTAAGTGAAATAAGTCAGACAGAGAAAAACAAATATTGTAAGATTTCACTTATGTGTGGAATCTAAAAAGCAAAACACACAAAAACTCAAGTTCGTAGATACAGAGAACAGACTGGTGACGTCAGAAGCGAAGGGTGGAGGGACGGTGAATTGGGTAAAGGGGGTCAAAAGGTACACACTTCCAATCATAAAATAAGTAAGTCACAGGGATGTAATGTACAGCATGGGGACTGCAGTTAATAATACTATATTGCATATTTGAAAGTTGCTAAGAGAGTGGGTCTTAAAAGTTCTCATCACAAGAAAAAGAATTTATGCATGGGTGATCGATGTTAACTAGACTCACTACGGTGATCATTTCACAACGATATATATAAACATCGTATCATTATGTTGTATGCCTGAAACTAATATAATATTATATGTCAATTATACCTCAATTAAAGACCAACCCAAACCAAACGAAAACCAACCAACCAAAAAAAAAAGACCTGTGGGCTCTCCAGAGAAACCTGGATTTAAATCCTGCCTTTCCTGCAAGGGTGTAGAAATTTGGGAACATTACTTAGGTTCTGTTGGCCTCACTATTCTCATCTGTAAAATGGGGATAAAATTGTACCCCTTGGTTTTGGGCTAAGAATTAGAGTAGGTAACATGTATTATGAAGTAACACGGGGTCTCGGCAGATGTTCTTTTATTTACCTTCCCCTTCAGGTACCAACTGTGTGATTCCTGACCCTTTGAGAAGCCTTGGAAAAGCAAAATGTGATAGTCTTCAGGGACAGTCTAGGCACACTATAATTTGCCACGTTCATTCTACTGAAATAATCCATTCAAGTCTTTTTTTTTTTTTTTTTTTTTTTTTTTACCACCGAAGAGTAGGTTCCTTGAAACCTGGATCGTATTACCCATTTTTTATGTCCCCAGTGTCAAACTCAGTGCCTGCCACACAGTAGGAATTCGATCAATGTGGAGCGCCTGAGCCACCAGGAAGAGCTTTTGAGCATGGCTGATCAATTGTGCCTTTAGAAAAGCCAAGAGATGTGTGGGTTACCTGCACACGGAGGAAATGTTCCAGGATTTTCTGGACTTGTTTAATTTGTTTTTTTTTTTTTAATGTTTATTCACTTTTGAGAGACAGAGAGAGACAGAGCATGAGCAGGGAAGGGGCAGAGAGAGGCAGACACAGAACCCGAAGCAGGCTCCAGGGCTCCGAGCTGTCAGCACAGAGCCCGACGTGGGGCTCGATCTCACAAACCGCGAGATCATGACCTGAGCCGAAGTCGGACGCTCAACCGACTGAGCCACCTGGGCGCCCCTAATGTTTATGTGAACATAGCATCTTCCTAGCTGGAGGCAGCATAGGGAAAGAAGAGGTGGCTACACTGCCCGGGCTTGAATCCTTACTCTAGTACCTACTTGCTTGTGAAAATGTGGGGCAAGTTTCTTGAAATATTTGTGCCTTGGTTACCTCATGTTTGAAATGGGACCCCAGGGATACCAAGCACATAGGGCTGTTAAGAGAATTATATGAGATAATGGGGGAACCCCCCCCCAAACACAGCCATTATATACCGTGTGCCCCACATTACTTATGCTAGAGTAAAAGTCACTGCCTGTAAGTATCAGAACATGATGTAGGCTATGGGAAGAGGTCTGATCTGAGGCCAGAGGGCTTGCTCAGGAGTCTTTGTGTTTGTAGGAGTACAGGCTTAGCTGCTGTAACAAAGATGTTCCCAAGCACCAAGGCAGAAGGTGGAAGTTGATCTCGTTCCCATGCAACGGGGAAGAGGTCAGCAGTTCAGGGCTGCCAGGTCAGTTCTGCAGCCTCAGTAAGGGCTTTCCATCTCTGTGTCTGGGGCATGCTTCAGTTCTTGTCCTCTCCTTTCAGCCTTTCACTTCCATTAACACTACTCAGTCCTGTGACCATATCTGCCTCAAAGGAGGCTGGGAAATGTAGTCTTGAGCCAGGCAGCCATGTTGGCAGCTAAAATGTTACAGGACAGCAGGGTAGAAGGACAGAAATTGGGGGAACAACGGGCAGCCTGCCCTGGCCACTCAGGACCTCCTAAAAAATACAACAGTGGCAGTTACCTCTCAAAAGGGCTCTTTGCTGGATTCCCGCAGCAGCCATGCATTGTACGAAGCCAATTCCCCACGAACCAGAGGGGAGTGTAGGAAATGATTCAGGCTCCCTGGCTGACTCAGACACTGAGCATCCTGGAGAGAAAAGTAGCCATACACCCATTTGGGGCTTCGGGTTTAGTTTATAATAATAATAATGACTTTGGCATAGAAAACTTCCTGAGGGTTAATGACTGACTGGCTGGATTAATAGCCCAAATCGCTGCCTGAAGTCTATCAACTCCTTCCAGCTTCATATTAATCTACAGGAAATTCTTTGTACACCCAGCTATTACGGCTTCAATCTCACAAAATAAAAATGAATGGATGCTTCTCTGGGACTTGGAAAAAAAAAAAAAAAAAACCTGGCCACCATTGTGTGTGGCCACTATGCTATTATTATTTTCTTTCAGGCACATTTCCTGCATTTTCTTTGGTTCTCTTTCTGGCTTCAATTTGCTGCAGTGGGCAGCGGCCACGCCAGCAGCTGGCCGTTTAGATTAGCTTTAATCCCCCTTGCTATTTATAGTGCCCTCAGCAAACGTCATCGCACATGTGATTCCCTATTTAAATTTGTCTTCCCCGCTAGACTGGGAGCTCCATGAGGTCAGAGACAACCAGTAGACTCTGGGCTTTGCAGAGCCTGGCCACAGTGCCACTCAGTAACCATTTGTTGAATTCAACCCAATGGAATAGCTGCTGAATCTTAAGTAGGTTACCATCAGTCCAGTGGATTCCTCAAAGCAAACCTGGGGATCTCTGCATTTAGCTGGGTTTAAGGGAGTGTGTACTTTTAGCTCATCAAAATTTGATCAGCGTTTCCCAAGAGAACAACTTGAGACAGAAAGGCAAGGATGGAGAAGATGATGTCTAATGCCATCAAACTGTCACCTGTGAGAAGAAACCAGGGGTGTGCTAAAGTAACAGGTGACTTCTCCTGCTTGTAGGGACTCCCACTGCTTCCCTGGACTGAGAGTTCTCTGCCAGGGGATGTCAGTGATGAAATAAGCATGTTTCCCTCGGCAAAGTCCCCTGGTTTGGGGAATTAGACTTTATGGATGGCTCCGGATTTCCTCTGCCATGTTATTTAAACTCCTACCTTCTTGTCTGTGGGGCATACGGCCGGTATCTGGGAGGACTTGCCAAGTGAAAGGTGCGAGCCCTGAGCAGAGATCTCACAAGAATGTCTTGTCACTGAGGCTCAACGAGCTGAGCGTTGTGGCTGCATCGGCAGGACCCTGTCTTGGTGGAGGATGGCCACCTGTGCCATCAATAATCTTTTACTTTGATTTCTCACTGGCACCCCAAGGTGGGCTTCAGACAGCCCTCCTCAACCCCCTCATTAACATAAGCCAGGTGAGTCCCAGCTACAGAGAACCCCTGGCATCTTTGGTGGCTTTCAAACCAGGGGTAAAGATTGAGTTAAAGAGACAGGAAGCCTGACACAGTGAGGGAGGTTAGGTAGGAATAGAATTAAGGGCTTAGAAAATGCTTGTTTCCTTCTGTTGTAGTTATAAGAGCTAATAAGGGGATTTCAGGGTTTTGGGGTGGGGGAGCCGTGGAAAAGAATGAGAGAGTTTAATCAACTAGAGGGACCTTCCCAACTTACATTTCCCAGTGCTTGTGGCATGAGAACTTTGCTTAAGGTAAAGGTGCCCAAAACAAAAAGAAAAGCTCCCCAACATGAAGCTTTGACATGCCCTCATCTTCTGACTGGGGGTCTTTGCTTTTATTTTTCTCTTTTCAACCCAGGATACCAAATGTGTTGCGACCCCTCAAATAATACAAAGGCATCGCGTCCAAGCAGGATGCATCTAACCAGACACTCATTTATATGTCAACATGTAGATTATTAAAGCAAGGCAAGGTCAACATTTCTGTATTAAAGGGAATAGGGTCTAGTGGAGTTTTCATATATAAAAACAACACTGCATAGTTACGGACTTTCACGATAAATTGTTTTCTCAGGAGATGATAAAGGGACAGATGCTCATAACTCTTCCATCAAGAGCTTTAAGAAAGTAAGAAAAGCCGGGGTGCCTGGGTGGCTCAGTGGGTTGAGCGTCCAACTTTGGCTCAGGCCATGATCTCATGGTTCATTGGTTTGAGCCCTACGTCGGGCTCTGTGCTGACAGCTCAGAGCCCGGAGCCTGCTTTGGATTCTGTGTCTCCTTCTCTCTCTGCTCTCCCCCCCTCCCCCACCTCACTCTGTTTCTCTCCCTCTCTCTCTCTCTCTCAAAAATAAACAAACTTTTAAAAAAGAAAGTAAGAAAAGCTTCCATCACCCCTTCAAGCCATAACGACCCATCATATTTTGTAACCAGGAGCACTTGAGTCATCCCTTAACCTCTCTGAGCCTCAGATTCTTTGTTAAATGAAACAAGATCCCTTCCTAGTCTACCTTTCTAGGGTTTTCGGAGGAGCTAAAGATGAAAGGGAAAATTCAACACATGCCTGGCGAACAGGTCTCAAGAATGAGCTCTAGACAGGTGAGCAACGTCTCTTAATGACGTGCCGGCCTTCAGGTCTCCTTTTAGGAAAGGCATCCCCTGAACTTCCAGACCAGAGCCCTGGATTGTAAAGCCCTGGATTACATCTACTCCATTCACATTCTGTTAATTAGCAGGGCTCCCGAGGGACACTCCCCTTGTCTTCTTTCGCACTTTTCCGTAAGTCCGGCGCTCTAGGTGAGCAGGTGGGCACAACCAGATCAGCATTCTGTCCTGCGGTGCAAAGACCACAACGTGACCAGAGAAAACAAAGCACAAAATTGCCTTTAACGACATCTTTAAAAATGACCTGTCTTAGCCCAAGTTTTTTTTGGTGCTTCTCAGTTTTCCAATGGAGAGTTTGAGGAAGGGATCCAATTCAATGGTCCGTCTCTTTCTCGCACTTCCCTCTCCTTCGATGAATTTCAAATGGGGAATGATCACATCCCGAACGGTGGCAGTCTCGGAAGCCATGTGGTGTAACAGAAACCATGTGAGGTTTAGAAAAGGCCGGAGTGTGCACGCCAGCTCCACTCACCTGCCGAGTGGCATGCAGCCAGTCAGAGAAAACCTCTGTGCTCAATTTATCAGCTTCCTGTTGCCGCCGGAATATATTACCACAGACTCGGCTTGAAACAATACACAATACACATTTATTCTCTTATAATTCTAGAGGTCTGAAATCAACTTCACTGGGCCCAAATCATGGCAAGGCGGTGATTCCTCTGGGGACTGTAGGGTGAGTCTGTTTCCTTGGCTTTTCCAGCTTGCACGGCTGCATTCTTTCTATTTCTTGGTTCTTGGCCCCTTCCTCTGTCTTCAAAGCCAGCGGCATAGCGTCTTGCTTCAGTGGTCATATTGCCTTCCTTCCCTCTGCCTCCCTCTTGTAAGAACATTTGTGATTGAATTTAGAGCCCATCCACATATTTCAGAGCAAGGATTCATTTCAAGATCTTTAATCACATCTGCAAAGTCTCTTTGCCGTGCTCCAGGGATTAGGGCATGGGCATCTTTGGGGGCCATTATTCTGCCTACCGTATTCATCTATTTAGTAAAGATAGTAATCCCTATGCTAAAGGACACAATAATTGGAAAAAGTAATATTTGCGATTGTGCACAGAGTAGAAGTCAATAAATGTCACTGAGTCTGGAAAAGGGAGGAGTTGACCTCCCATTGGTAGGTTTCTACCCCCGATGGACCCAATGAAGAAGGACAGAGCCAGAACTGACATGGTCTGGGGCATGCTCAGGGGCGTGGCTGTAGGTGCCAGTGGCCCTGGACATAGGATCACTTCAGGACAGACTCAGAGGAAAGCGGAAAGTGCTTTAATAAGGGGCTCGGAGGCTCATAACCAGGGAAGGCCAGGCTTTGTGACCTCCCTTGGAGCATGATATGGATTTGTGTCTCCCAAGTGGGAAGTTTGTTATTTTACTGTTCAAGATCTGATAGTGTCTGGTTACCCCACTCATAATGCTAGGACGTGGCAGGCCAAACTCCCCCATCAAGAGTCTTTTTTTTTTTTTAACGTTTATTTATGTTTGAGAGAGAGACAGAGAGAGAGAGAAGCAGAGCACGAACAGGGGAGGGGCAGAGAGAGAAGGAGACACAGATCTGAAGCAGGCTCCAGGCTCTGAGCTGTCAGCACAGAGCCCGACGCGGGGCTCAAACCCACAGACCGAAGATCATGACCTGAGCCAGATGCTTAACCAACTGAGCCACCCAGGTGCCCCCCGCCCCTCCCCCTGATCAAGAGTCTTAATGCATCTGGGGCCCAAGCTGCAGCCAGAGCTGCGAATATCATCTTCCTTTTGCTCGAGCTGGATGATCATCAGGCAATTGTGATGTTACACAGGAAGAGAAGACACACAGACATCTTTTGTTTTCTAGAAGGCGGTATGGTTATGTGCCCAGTGGGCTGTTAATCTTTACTTAATCCCTTTTCCCCACAAGGTTTTATCATTCTGGAAAATGAGATTATCCCCCAGCATCCCTGGGGCAGGGGGTGGGGGCCAGTGTGTGCAGTCACTTCCCTGGAACCATCATCACCCATCACTCTGGCCTCTGGGAGAGAGCTACCGGTGCTCGGGGGTGAAGGTGGGCTCCTGGCAGAAGAAGCCAGGAGAAGGGCAAGGCCAGAGAAGGGTTCTCCCGAGAAATGCTGCGGGCCCTCAAGGTCCAGCTGTGAGATGAGGAATGTACCTGTGCATTCACACCGCAGGAGCACGACTGATCCCCTTGCAGTCACTGTTAAAGAGTACTATGAAGGAACCGTCACAGTCTACCTCTCCTTGCCTTTCCAGGTGCTTTCTGAGACTTCCATCTGAGTTGCCTAGTAATTCGGGGGGGCGGGGGGAACGTGTGTGACTGAGATGTAACATAAGAGGACTTACTCTCTACTCTGCAGGAACGGGGCCCAGAGAGCTTGAGTGACTTCTCAGTTGCACAGCACAGGTGGCCAGCCTGCATCCAGGGCTCTCTGTTCATGACACCAGGAGCCAGGAACTTGCCAGCTTCTGACCCTCTCTTATGAGTTTATTCATTCTGAAGACAGTTTTTTTTTCTGTTCCTCAGAACCATCCGGTTGAGGTAATTTGGTGACCAGCCACCCCAGTTTGCTCAGGACTGAGTGGTTTCCTGGGCTGGGGATTTCCAGTTCTGAAACTGGCAAATTACGATGAGTTGGTCACCCTATGTAAGGCCTTCCATTGACACACAGTCACCTGTCCAGAGGGGACTTTGCTAGGGGTTGGGGGCGTGAGGGGGAGGCATGGTTGTTTCTGGGCTTCTCCAGTGTCCCATCAATGCCCATTTGGACAAATAGAGCCCCTGTAAGTTAAAAAAATTTATTTCTTAATGTTTATTTATTATTGAGACAGAGAGAGACAGAGAAAGAGCATGAGTGGGGGAGGGGTAGAAAGAGACACAGAATCGGAAGCAGGATCCGGGCTCTGAGCTATCAGAACAGAGCCCGACAGGGGGTTCGAACCCACAAACTGTGTGATCATGGCCTGAGCTGGAGTCAGACGCTCAACTGACTGAACCACCCAGGCACCCGAGTCCCTGTAAGTTTTGAAAACAGAGGGAATAAAAGGCAGGGTGTTGGGAGGGGGAAACTGAGAAGCCAAATAGAGGCCATTAAACAACTCAGAGATTAGTAACGACGGGCCCTGTGAGCACCTCCTGGCTGCCAGGACAAAGGACCCAGAGACAGAGGTCATCGGCAAAAAACTGGAGCCATGAAAGACCTGGCCACTGGTGGAGGCAGTGTTGCTGAACAGAGGGAAGGAAATGCATAGGCTTGTGCCTATCTCTCGCCCTCTGGTCTCCTCCCAGGAGTTTCTCCTCTTCTTTGGAAGGCCGGGGGTGGGGACTGGAAGCTAACGCCTGGCTCACCAGCTGGGCTGGAGAGCTTTCTAGTGTCCGGGTTTCCTAACCTGGGAAGAGAGAGGACTTCTTCACATGTCGGTTTCACTGCTGACACACGAGTTCGGAATCAATCCCCCGTGACAATCAGCACTTCGATCAAAGAAGCTCAGAATCATCAGACACTTAAGCTGAAAGGCATCTCCAAGATCATCCACTCGGAAGGGGACCAGAAGCCCGGACTGCCGACGGATGAATGGTGGTGCCAGTGTCAGGACCAGAATGGGTCCTTCTGGGGGCGCCTGGGTGGTGCAGTTGGTTAAGCATCTGACTCTTGATTTGGGTTCAGGTCATGATCTCACGGTAGTGAGATTGAGCCCCTCGTCGGGCTCAGTGCCGAATCTGGCGCCTGCTTGGGATTCTCTCTTTTTTCCTGTCTCTCCGCCTCTCCCCACCCTCTCAAAATAAATAAGCTTGAAAAAAAAAAGGGTGGGTCCTTCTTCTGCTCAGGCCAAGGCAGCTTCCACCATAGGCGGCCTGTGCCCCCAGGCCCGCAGGGCCAGGAGGCCGTGGGCTGATGGAGTGAGCCAGACCATGGCGACTTTCCACTGGCGACCGTGGGGACATCAGTGGACATCAGCGTGAGAGGCCTGCCAAAGGAGATTCATGGCTGTCCCTGCAAGTGCTTGTTGCAAGAGAAAGAAAGCTTTTTCAGGAAAACAAATATGGCTGGATGTTCTGATTCCGCCTTTATCCAGAATGACGACAGGATGGAACGCCGAAAAATTCAGTGCTTTGATTTCACGGGACGGTGGGATTGAGAGTTTAAATACAAATTTAAACACTATTTGTCTATTTTGCTGTCCAATAACATTACGTTGCTTTAACAAACTGTGTATAGATATAATACACATGATATGTGGGTTTATTCGACAAATATTTGCTGTGTTCCTACCATTCAGTCATTCCGTAAATGTTTATTTGATGCTTAATATTGAGCGAGGCAGGCACGGCTGGCTTTCTCTCCAAGCTTGCCATCTGTGTCCCAGGAACTGGAGTCGGGTATCTCCCTCTGCCTTTGTCCTCTCCCCACCCCCCTTCTTTGATTCCCAAGCCCCACCAGTCTGAGAGGTGCGAGCTATGCTGCGAACAGTGATGATGGTGACCTCTTCCGCTTTTGCCTGTCCATGCTCTTGCATAATCTCCAACCCCTTTGCAAAGCTCACCTCCAGTTGTTTATTTATTCACTGCAACAAGTGGAACTTATTTTATTCCTCCTCAGCTGAATTTAATTCCCATTTTTTAATGCTGATTTATTTAGAGAGAGAGAGCACGCGAGCAGGTGAGGGGCAGAGAGAGAGGGAGAGAGACACTCCCACGCAGGCTCCTTGCTGTCAGTGCAGAACCAGATGCTGGGCTCAATCCCACAAACCGTGAGATCATGACCTGAGCAGAGATCAAGAGTTGGACCCTCAACCGATTGAGCCCCTCAGGCATCCCTTAACTCCTATTTTGAATCCCCACCTTTCCATGTTATTTTAGGGTTCCCATGTTTCCCCTGGGGTTATACATGCTCCAGGGGCTTTGATGTGCCAAGATATGTGGGGGGGGGGCATCCGATTCTTGCTGATATCCATGGAGATTCTGTGGTTGATGGTCCACGTGGGTTGCTAAGCATCTCTCTCCTGCTGGGGGCTCTGTGCAGTCCATCACTGTGTGTTTCCTGTTCACATTCAGGTGCACAGGGTCCCGCTACTGCTTCTGCTCCATGGTGGGGGCCAAAGGCACCTTCACCCAGCAGTTTTTCCTCCTCTGGGGTCTGGGTTCCCGCTGGGTGCTATCCATTTGTAACCGATCTATGTTTCTCTCCAAAACACACGCAGCTGCTCCCCTCCCCCTGCAGCTGCCACTCTGTGCCCTGCCAGCGTCATCTCCCACTTTCATGAATGCACACACTTTTTTTCCCCCCTTTGGGTGGAGTTTTCTTCACTGATTACTGGGAGATTAGGTGATTATGAACAATGTTGAATAAACAGATCCCCGAGGTTTCCCACCCTGGGGCACAGTGGACGGTGTCACGAGAGCATCACCCTTGTTGCAAACCAGCACCTGCAGTTGCAGATGTCCCCGTGACTTTTGGTTTTTGGCTCAGATCTGGAAACCCAGTTTGCCTTCACTGCACTTTACCAGAATATATTCCTCCTCTCCTGGTCCGTCACCGCGTGGACCTCGCTGGTTCAGCTCCGGCTGCCCTGGAGGATGGCTTCTTGCAGGATCTCCTTGAGATCTGCCCAAGGCTCCTCCAAGTCAATTGTTCGTGTGTGAAGGAGCCTGGGCTTAGGTGGCTCCAAACTCGCTTCTGATGTGATGAAAATCCAGCCACTTTTTCACGTGAAGATATTCATCTTTCTTCAATTCTCATTCCTTCTTGCACCTCTTCCTTCTGGGGTTATTCTACTTTTGCTCGTTGATACCGATCTGCCGGTGGTGAATGCTCTTGCTTTTTGTTTGTTTTCATGTCCCCAAATATCCATACCTCACTGTCATTTTTGAAGGACATTGTCCTTGGATAGAGGATCTATGGTTTTCTTTTGGCAGACTGAGCATTACACAAATGTCTGGCTTCCATTGTGGCTTTGGAGAAGTCAGTTGACTGAATCTACAGCTTCTTTAAAAGCACTTTCTTTATTTCTCAGACTTTCTTTCCCTCCTTCCCTCCCTCCCTGCTTCCCTCCCTCCTTTCCTAGCTCCCTTCCTCCCTCTTTTGTTTTCTTTCTTTCTTTCTTTCTTTCTTTCTTTTCCTTCCTTCCCTCCCTCCCTCCCTCCCTCCCTCTCTGCTTTCCTTCCTTCCTTCCTTCCCTCCTTCCTTCCTTCCTTCCTTCCTCTTTTATGAAAATAAGGATTTCTTTTTCATTGTCTTGCTTGGTGGGGATTAATTGGTCTTCTTGATTCTATGGATTCTTGAGTGTCTCTCATCAGTTCTGGAAAATTATACATCGTTATATATTCAATATTTTTTCTGTGACTTTCTGTTTTTTTATGCCTTCTGATACTTCAATTAAATGTATGTTAGGTTTATTCCCTGTATATTCTATGACCCTCTCTTCTGTCTTTTTAATCTTTTTGTCTCTCCATACTAAAACCTTGATAACTTCTTCTGCTTTAGTTTCAGCATACAAACTCTCCTCAGCTATGTCTACTGGGTCTTTAATTTTAACTAATGCATTTTTCACATCTAGACGTGCTTCTGAGCTCTTTTTTGTATCAATTGTGACCCTTTCAATAAATTTCCTTGCAGAAATTTTCAAGCTTTTTGATTATTTCTTTGAATATCGTAGCCAGAATTGTTTTGGTCTATATCTAGTAATTCAAATATCTAAAATCTTTGTGGGTATTTCTTTTGTTTCTTGGCTCACACTCATGATATCATGTTTTCTTGTATGTCTGGTTGTATCTAAATAGTGACAGCTCTAGTTATCTCTGGGCATGCCCAGAGAGCACACCACATGGGTTCATGAACATGGCCTTTCCACAGTGATCCACTCGGGTCTTCTTCTCCTGTCCTGATAGCCTTTAGTCACACTCAAGGAATGGCCTCTGTTGTCTACAGAACTGTGTGAAATCATCTCATTTGTGTGTTTGTTGTGCCAAAACACTAAGGAGTCCTCAGAAGGCCAGAATGATTCTGGATCCTCTGAGGCTCTCAGAAAACTGAGGTCATCTCAGTGGTGGTGGTGGCGATGGGCCCCGAAGCCTGCTTCGACCAGTGTTTTATATTTGGGATGAAAACAATTCCTTTTATTTTCACTTGTAGTTCCTGTGGCTTTATCCCATTGGGATAAATTCTGGTCACAAGGAGCAGAGTAGACTGTAAATATAAAGTTTTCTATTTTATATACATGTAAATATGTTTATATTTTATAATATAAAACACCTTTGATGATAGGAGTGATTTATTTTTTTGAGGGGGTGGCCAAGCTTGTTGGCCTAACTCTCTTTGTTTCAGGCACTCACCTGAGCTGCTTGGTCCACGCAAATTAGCTTTTGGGGGCTTACATTGTTCTCTGCCAGATGTACTCAGACATATAAGGACGGGGGAGAGCTACAGCTTGTCTTTCTAAATCACCAGGAAACTGCTACACACACACACACACACTCACTCACCTATTTTTGGCCTACGTGCCTTTAGGCTTTTTTTCAGGAAAGCACATGAATTCTCTCGAGTCCCCAGGTTTCACTTGGTAACTTTCCTACAGCACCCTCTGAAAGTCCCTGGTGCCCTCGTGCCAGCCCCCGAGCATGGGGTGCCCAGGCCTGCCTTCTCTGCTTCCTGCTTCACTTCAGTGGCTCCTGAGTCAGCTTGTGGGGAAGGGCTCCGAGTCACCCACAGCACCCTTCCCAACCCTGGGCACTTTATGTCCCAACCCGGGGGAACTGCTCCCAGAAAAGTTTCATTCTCTGTGCCCTTCCCTTGAGACCCAGGCTCGGCCTTCCTGAAGATGGAGATTATCCATTTTATCGACAGGATGGGACTCCATCATTGTAATATCATCTGAATGCCTGAGGGATTACATCTTACGCCCTTGTGAGAAACACAGCCTCTTGTCATGATGTTGCTGTGAATAATGCAGTTTTGAGTTGAAGTTCCGTATTCCAAGAATTAGTAAATTTCCTTAGTCTTCTGTATTCCCTCCCCTCCCCTGTTAAATTTGGGTTTAGCAAGTCATGAATCATTGTGGTTTTACTCCTGGGTAGAATGGACTATTTTTTTTTTTTTCGCCGTTATTTCATTACCAACAGATGAAAGAATTAAAAAGGAATCTGCTTAATTAACAGCTTGATGTGGACTTAAAATCTCAAAAATCTTGAAGACAGGATGAACTACAACTATTCAAATTTGCTAGAATGCTCAAGTAGGAAGGGACCTGTGGGACACGAGCCTGGTCCTTTTATAGGACCAGAAAAAAATATCTGAGGCCCAGAGAGGGAAAGTGGTTTGCCTGAGGTCACACAGCAGGCAATTGGTGGACTGGTGCTAGAGTCCAGGTGTCCTGACCCCAGACCAGGGGCCTCACTCATGGTTGGAGAAAATGGAAGAACAGCTTGTGTTTCTTTTTTCTTTTTTCTTTTCTTTTCTTTTCTTTTCTCTTCTTTTCTCTTTTTTTTTTTTTTCCATTTATTTATTTTTGAGAGGCAGAGAGAGACAGAACATGAGCAGGGGTGGGGCAGAGAGAGGAAAACACAGAATCTGAAGCAGGCTCCCCCGATGCGGGACTGAAACTCACAAGCTGCCAGATCATGACCTGAGCCGAAGTCGGACACAACGGACTGAGCCACCCAGGCGCCCCTGTGTTTCCATTTTTGTATCTACCAGGACAAAGATCTTTACTCTGCGAACATCTGGCTGGCATTGCTGCATGCCGGTTGTTTCGTATTTCGTAATTATTTCCGCTAAGAACTCACAGGATCTTGCACATAGGATTCCATTATTTGCCATCTCAGTCTTTGAGGCATCTGAAGGGATCCCATCATCCAGGGAGGAAATGGGATGTATTGGGCAGTAAGTAGGTGACTCAAGGCTCCTGGGGACCCTGCCCTCATCTTCTGGTGCATTGCAAGGCTCACATTCGTTCTTTCAAGTCATTCCACAGACACTGTATTTACTGGGCACCTACTATGTGCCAAGAGTTGGAGACAGAGTGGTGAGCGAAGCTGGAAAAGCCCCTGCCTTCACAAAGGGGAGAGAAACAATAGACAAGCAAACAATAGCACTTGTAATAGAACGCCACGTGTGGGAAGAGCCACAAAGAAAAATAAAATGCAAGAGGGTTGCTATTTTAGAAAGGGTAGTTAGGAAAGGTCTCCCTCCGCAGAGGTCTGTGGCAGTTGGTGGGTAAGCCCTGAGCACATCTGGAGGAAGAACATTCCAGGTAGAAGGACCGGCGTCAGCTGGAAGGCCGGAAGCATTAGAGCGGAGGGAGGAGGGGGGCAGGGCGGTAGGGAATGAGGTCAGAGGTGGGGTTGGGCCAGATCAAGCTGGTGAGCAGAGAACGCGGGAGAGGTTTGATTTGAAACACGAATAACATAAAACTTACCATCTTAACCATTAAAAAAAATTTTTTTTAATGTGTATTTATTTTTGAGAGACAGAAAGAAACAGAGCATGAGAAGGGGAGGGGCAGAGAGTGAAGGAGACACAGAATCGGAAGCAGGCTCCAGGCTCTGAGCTGTCAGCACAGAGCCCCATGTAGGGCTTGAACCCATGAAGCACAAGATTATGACCTGAGCCGAAGTCAAATGCTTAACCGATTGAGCCACCCACGGGCCCCAGTTCAGTAGGACATTCACATTGTTGTGCAACCAATCTCCATAACTCTTTTTCTCTTACAAAAGTAGAACTCTGTCCCCATGAAACAGCACCTCCCTACCCACCTCCCCCAACCCCAGCCCCTGGGGACCAGCATTCTACTTTCTGTCTCCACGGATTTGACCCCTCTAGAGTCACGTACCTCAGATATGTGAAATCATTCTGTATTTTCCTTCGGTGTCTGGCTTTCCCCGCCCCCCCCCCCCCCCCCCCCTCGCATAAAATCCTCAAGATCCATCTATGTTGTAGCATGTTTCCAAATTTCCTTCCTTCTTAAGGCTGAGTAACGTTTCACCGTATGTGTTCGCCACACTTCGCTTATCCCTTTATCTGTTGAGGGACACTTAGATCGTTACTTCCATCTCTCGGCTAGAATGAAAACACTCCTATGAACATGGCGTGCAAATATCTCTTTGAGATTCTGCTTTAAGACTTTTGGGTATGTACTCAGAAGTAGAATTGCTGGATCATACATTAATTCTTTAAAAAAATGTTTTTGAGGGGCGCCTGGGTGGCGCAGTCGGTTAAGCGTCCGACTTCAGCCAGGTCACGATCTCGCGGTCTGTGAGTTCGAGCCCCGCGTCAGGCTCTGGGCTGATGGCTCGGAGCCTGGAGCCTGTTTCCGATTCTGTGTCTCCCTCTCTCTCTGCCCCTCCCCTGTTCATGCTCTGTCTCTCTCTGTCCCAAAAATAAATAAAAAACGTTGAAAAAAAAATTAAAAAAAAAAATAAAAAAATGTTTTTGAGACACCACCGTACTGCTTTCCATCGTTGCTGCCGCAGTTTGCATTCCCCGCCAGCCACGCACCAGGGTTCCAATGACCTCACATGCTTTCCAGCCCTTGTCATTTCCTGATTTGTGTGGTAGTAGCCATCCTGAGTTTTGGGTGTGAGGTGGTTTCTCATGTAGCTTTGATTTGCAGGTGTTGGATTTTATCCTAAGAACGGGAGGGAGCATTCAGAGGATTGGGGTGGGGGTGGGGTCTCGGAAAGATCCCATTGGTTGCCCTTGTGGAGAATAGATGGTGAGTGATCCCGAGATGCATTGGGAGGGGCTGGTCACTTGGATGAGGATGAGAGCAGAGGAGGTAGGGAGTTGTCAGGTCCGGCTGTATTTTGAAGGTAGAGTTGACAGGTTTTGAAAATGGCTTGGAGGTGAAGTTTGAGAGAAAGAGAGGAGTCTAGGATGACTACGGATTTTTGGCCTGATAACGGTGACTCCATTAACTGAGATGGGGACCATTGGAAGGGGATTGGTTTCACTTAGGGAAGGGAAATCAAAACTTGTATTCAAAGTATGTCACATTTGTAAAGCTACACGTTAGAGATTCAAGTGGACGTAGGTTGAGGTATCTGAAGTTCAGAGGGAGAGAAGGCTAGGCTGGAGATGGGGATTCAGGGGTCCTTTTGTGTACTCGGTGCATTCAGCCGTGGGGACCCAATGAGGTTGCCGAGGGACAGGGTAGCAAACTATGGCCCCTGGGCCAAATCTAGCCTTCTGCTTGGTTTTGTACCTAGTTTTCATTTTGGGGCAGAAAAAGAATAGTTTTTCATATTTTTGAATGTTGGAATTTCTTTTATGTTTATTTATTTTTGAGAGAAAGATAGAGACAGAGCATGAGCGGGGGAGGGGCAGAAAGAGAGGGAGACACAGAATCCGAAGCAGGCTCCAGGCTCCCAGCTGTCAGTGCAGAGCCCCATGTGGGGCTCGAACCCACAAATGGTGAGATCAAGACCTGACCGAGCCGAGTCAGACACTTAACGGACTGAGCCACCCAGACGCCCCTGGAAAAATTTTTTTAAAGAATGTTTTGGGGGCTCCTGAGTGGCTCAGTCGGTTAAACATCCAACTCTTGATTTCGGCTCAGGTCATGATCTCACGGTTCGTGAGTTCAAGCCCCCTGTCGGGTTCTGCACTGACAGTGTGGAGTGTGCTTGGGATTCTCTCTCTCCCTCTCTCTTTCTCTGTCCCTGCCCCACCCTCAAAATAGATAAATAAACACTTAAAAAATAATGTTTTGTGATATGCAAATGCATGAAAATGCACGCAAATGATATGAAAATTCAAATTTCAGTGTCCACAAATAAGGTTTTATAAGAACCCAGCTATGCTCATTCTTTTACATATTGTCTATGACTGCTTTCCTGTCCTAAGCAGTGAGGAAGGGAGGGAAGAGAGAGAAGAGGTGCCAGGATTGAGGCCTGGGCAGGGCCTGTCGAAGATGGTGCCCGCTCCGTGAGCAACCAGGTGCAGGGACCCAGCAGACCGGCTTGCCTCCCGTCCCCAGGCCAGCTTAACACCTTGTGGATGGTGAAGTCAGGGGGACCCATAGCAGGCACATCCATTAGATGGAGCCATGTAAACCAGCAGACGTTCAATCATATTTTCCTTACCGTGTTAATTTCCTGGGGCTGCTATAACAAATGACTACCGACAGGGGGTCAAACAATGGCTATTTATTCTCTCATTGTTCTGGAGGATGTAAGTCTAAAGTCAGCAGGGCCATGGTCCAGACAAAGGCTCTAGGGAAGGATCCTTTTCTGCTTCTTCCCAGTTTCCGATGGCTGGCTGCAGTCTTTGGCGTCCTACTGCTTATTACCTGCATCACTCTAGCCTCGGCCTCTGTCTGCCCATGGCTTCTTCCTGTGTCTAAATTTCCCTCTTCTTCTAAGGACACCAGTCATTGGACGAGGGCCCACCCTAATCCAGTATGACCCCATTTTAACTTGATGGCATTTGCAAAGACCCTGTTTCCAAATCACCTGTCACATTCACAGCTTCAGGGGTTAGGACTCGAATGTGTTTTTAGGGGAGACAAAATTCTGTCCACACACTGGCGCACACAGATATCACCTGGTTCAATCTAAGAGCACTTAGGCCCTTGAGTTGTTTTTGGTTTTGTTTTTATGATTTTTTAAAAATATGTATTTTTGAGAGAGACAGTGAGAGCGAGTGGGGGAGGGGCAGAGAGCGAACGAGACATATGATCTGAAGCGGGCTCTGCATTGGACACTTAAGCAACTGAGCCACCCAGGTGCCCCGAGGTTTTTTGTGAGAGGACACATCCAAGTGACTATGCTTAGGGAAAGAAAAAAGAAAAAAATCCCCAGTATTGGTTTTAAGACCCTGAGCTGTACTTTCTTTCTTAACACTCCCCCACTGCCTGTGGGCGTGCCTGCTCCCGCCCCATGGGCAGATTTGGAGATAGAGAAACACCTTCCTCTGACGTCACCACTGAGCTCAGGCAACTGGGCTGTGAGCTTGGGCAGAGGTTCTCTGCCCGGGATTTGGAGGCACGGGGACCGAGATGCCACGTCAAGAGGCTGTGCGACCTTTGACAAGTCAGCGCCCCTTGTCCCTCTGAGTCAGTTTCTTCTCCCATAGGAGGGAAGGGTCATGGTCCCATCTCTTACAGGGTGCACGCGCGCAGACGCACAGAACCCCCGGGGACTTGTACCTGGCAAGCTAAGGGATTTTACTGGATTGTGATTCGGTGGGAGCTCCTGGGCGCTGTCCTGCTTTGGCACCGGTCTCTCCAGAGTGGAGCCTGAAAACGTGATGCTGTTTCCCGGTGAGGCAAGTCTGACATCATATCATGACTCACCACTCGAAACGTGCCATTTAATCTGTTGCGGATCAAATTTTGTGAATTTGGAAAGTGGCTGGATAACTTTTCTTCGTGTCTCTCTCTTTTTTTTTTTTTTTTTTTCTGTTCCCGGTTGTGGTGAAATACACACAATATGAACTTCACCGTTGTAAGCATTTCAAAGTGGATAATTCAGGGGCATGAAGTACACGCTGAACGTGTACTTAATTTTTCAGAATTTGTTATCACCCCTAACAGAAGTGCGACACCCATCAAGCAGCAGTCACTCACCACTGCTACCACCCACAGCCTCGGGCCACCACAGATCTTTCTGTCTCTATGGATTTGTGGGTTCTGAACATTACACATAAATGGAATCCTACCCCATGTGGCTTCTTCCACTTTGCGTAATGATTTCAAGGTTTGTTCATATCATATCGCCTATCAGTACTTCCCTCCTCTTTATGGCCAAACAATATTCCATTGTGTGGATACGCCACATTGTATTTATCTATTCACTTGTTGATAGACCTGTGGGTTCTTTCCACCTTTTGGCTGTTGTGAACGGTGCTTCCATGAACAGTCCCGTATGAATTTTTGTTCAAACACCTGCTTTCGTTTCTTTTGGGTATAAACCCCGTGGTGGAATTGCCGGGTTCAATTCTGGGTTGAACTTGATGAACTGCCAAACCATCTTCCACAGCCGCTGCACCTGTTTTCAGGCCACGGCAGCAGTGTATGAGGCTTTCGCTTTCTCCCGAACAATGTTGTTGCACTTGGCTTATTAGATGCAATAACCCCTCCTGGGTCAGGTCTGGGGTGGCCTGGGCTAGCCGGCTGCTTGCTCTCTGTCGTTTTTGCTGTGGCCAGAGACCCTGGGAGCAGGCAGCAGGCCACCCACTCTGATACCCTCAGAGTGGATCGCTCCGGTGGGTCACTCACGGCCACTTATTCAGGAAGGTCTTCCAGAACCATAGGGCTGACCCTGGCAGTGAGGACACTGGGTGCAGCTGTCCAGACCCTCTGGGGCAGTCACGGGAGCAGAGGATGACAGTGGTGACAGTCCCCATGTTTCCTGGACTTTGACCTGAATCAAGTGTCCTTTTCCACTGCCTCCTGCCTGGCTCTGCTGACTGAGAAGTCAAGTTGAGGAGTCAGTTGGGGCTCTGTTTGCTCCCACCCACATCTTCTGGCGATTCTGTACTCTGCTGTGATGGGCCTGCTGGTCCCTCTGGGTTGGATTTTCTCTTGTCCTGGACACCGTCCTCCCTGTCCCCCACCCCAACCCCCCACCACCCTGCTCTAGCTGTGCACCGTGCGCTCTTACAGCTCTTTGGCTTTTGTTTTGTTTTTAAAATAAAAATTGTTTAAGCTTATTCATTTATTTTGAGAGAGAGAGAGAAAGAGAGAGCACGAGCAGGGGAGGGACGGAGAGAGAGGCAGACAGAGAATCCCAAGCAGGCTGCACACGGTCAGTGCGGAGCCGGAGGCGGGGCTTGAACTCATGAACTGCGAGATCATGACCTGAGCCAAAATCGAGAGTCGGATGCTTAACCAAGTGAGCAACCCAGGTGCCCCATAGCTCTTTGGTTTTTAAGGAACATTCCACCGTACCTTAGAAAAGAAGAAGAGGCATCCCAGTTTATAGTCAGACAATCGGCCGTGAGTTCATAACTTACACGTTACCCGCAGTAACTCATTTATATGCAAACAACTGGATCGAATTATCTAAGTAAATATATCATTTATTCTCCGTGTTCTGGAGTTCTGGGGAGAATGTCCCAGTCTGGTGGTTGACCTTGGGCCCTCAGCGGCATTTCCTCTCCTCTTGCCCAGTTGAACTGTACTTCTAGATGTAGTTATGAGGAAGTTGGTGAGCATTTGTACCTGGATGCCTCCTTAACATGACAGCGTTTTTCTCCCCGGGGAAGAGTGGAGCCCCCCCCCCCCCCATCACAGTTGCCTTGGAGACAAAACAGCCCCCTGCCCTTCCTGGTGGGATGTCCTTTGAGAACACCATCCATTCTGGAAGTGGAGGCCTGGCCACAGCACCTTTGGGGCTGGGGGCCTGCCTCGGGGGGAGGCTGAGGAGACAGTGACGCATGACAAGCATCATCTGGGACCGGGGAATGTGGCGGGAGCGTGTTTCTGGTGCCCGGATGCATTCTGCTTTGGGTCTGTCGTTCTTCGTGAGCTATTTCAGGAAATGATGTTTTCAAAAACAAAGTTGTCCCTGGCCCAGCGGCACCGGGTCATTCCATGCAAACAGTCCCCATGGGCCGAGGGAAGGCCCAAAATATGCAGGTGCATGAGCGATACCACTTGGCACGTGAGGCTGCATAATGTTTGCGGGCCTTTGCCTAGAAGTTCTGGTGCTAGCGTGGCTGTCTGCTCAGGAAGCAGCCCCCAGGCCTGGCTTTTGGCCTTTGCGTCACCGCTAGGGTCTGTGCTGAGCTCAAGATTCCGAAGGCAAAGGACACATTGCTGGTGCCACTCGGATCCCCCAAATGTGTGCACGTCATTTTTGTGTCAATTCTGTTTCCATCTCTGAGGCCCTGTTCTGGGCTCGGCAGGGACTCCGCACAGTATTTTTTATTTAAAGAAATTAATCTGGGGAAGGGAAGCAGCATAAATCGAGGAAGAGTCAGTGTAATGCTCGGTTTTTACTTTTTGTGCGTGTGGTCTAGTCTCGCCAGCTTTTGTTCTCAGCCAACAGAGACGATAGATGTAGATGCCTGTTTTTTGCTGCGTGGTGCAGAACTGAACTGCTTGCTAAGGAAATGTCAGCTCACCTCAACCTCAAGGTTGACATTCGGCATTGGGGTTTAGGGGCAGGAGGGAGAGGCAAAGGGAATGGAGGGGAACTTCGGAAGGACTGATATTTTTTTCCTTCTCTCTCCTTAGTTCTCTGCTCTAGGCCAACAGGAAGGCAAATAAAAGGAGTCTGCCTTGATGGGCCCTGGAGGCAGGGCAGGTAGGGCCAAGTGACTTGAAGGGAAGCGTCCGGTCTCTGCGTTGTCCCGGGGCCACAAGCCCCCTCCGCTGCTCCCGATCCTGCCCCTGACACACACAGCATGTCCTCTCCGCAAGTCACACACATGCACACATCCCATATGCAAACCACACACACACACACACACACACACACACACACTGTCACACACACACCCCACATACCCTGTGGGGTTGTGCAGGGAGTTCTTCAGGAGGGCTCACATTCCTGGAAGAACAGACTGCATATGTGTTTCCCAGGGTTCCCCTCACGCAGTCACGAGTTACATTTCTGGCAAACACGGTGAACCCTGGAGCAGGATTTACAAGCTGCATCAGTTTGCTAGGGCTCTGTAACACACTGAGTGGCTAAAACAACAGAAGTTGATCGTCTCAGCTCCAGGGGCCAGAGATCTGAGGTCAGGGCGTCAGCAGGTAGGTTCCTTCTGAGGCTGTGAGGGAGCGTCTGCTCCCGGCCTCTCCTCTGGCTTCTGGTGGTTTGCCGGCCATCCTCGGAGTCCCTTGGCTTGTAGACGCAGCACCGCAGTCTCTGTCCTCGTCGTCACATGCCTTGCTGCCAGTGCGCATGTCTGTGTCCAAACTTCCCCTTTTTATGAGGACACAAGTCATATTGGATTAGGGCCCGCCCTACCCGAGGGTGACTTCATCCTAACCAACTATATCTGCAATGACCCTATTTCCAAACTAGGCCACATTCTGAGGTCCTGGGGGTTAGAAACTTCAGCACATGAAGTTGGGGGGGACACCATTCAGCCTGGAACAGCAGGCTTACGGGTGCTTACCTGCTGAGTAGGGCTCACTGCTCTCTGGGGCTTTGGACTCTAGAATCAAGACTTAGGGCTTTTGGACTACATGCCTTGGGGACCAAACAAAATGCCTAGGATTTTGAGCAGGTTAGATGCTCATCATTATGAGCAATGCAAAGACAAGCAAAAACCCGTGTGTCCCTGGGTCCTCAAGAAATGTATAGCCTGGTCATAACCAAACTTGACAATCGCCCAAGGCATCGTAGCTGGCAGAGCATTGCTATGCTTATTATCCGCTCAAAGCCTCACAACTAACAACCTTGAGAGGCAGGTCTGGCAAGAGCTCTTATCCCTACGTCCAATAAGAAGTAACTTGTGCAAATATCATGCTATTAGTTGGAATCAGAAGTTGGGTCGTCAGAAGACGCTGTGCTTGGCTCTCTGAGGAGGTGGGGCCAGACATATGGGGGTGAAGGTGCTCATGGGGTTCACTTTTGGGGGACCCAGAAAGACTTCATGAAGGATGTGGCATCTGAGAAAGGCCTTAGCTAAAACCTGAGGGCGAATTAGAAGGTTTCGAATTGTAGGTGACGATTATGTGCAAAGGGCTGTTAACTAGAAGGGTCTCTGAGCCCAGGGTGCACCCAAGCTGCACAGCCCTTGGGTGACATGGTTTCCTCACCAGATCTGTATCACCTGTCACCACAGTCTGAATGTTTGTGCTGCCCCCACATTCATATGTTCAAATTCTATTGGCCAATTTGACGGCATTGGCAGGTGGGGTCTTAGCCAGGTGATTAGGCCACGAGGATGGGGCCTTCATGAATGGGATTAGTGCCCTTACACGAGAGACTCCCGTGAGCTCCCTTGCCCTTTCCACTGAGAAGTCTGCAGCTCACCAGAAAGCCCTCGCCTGACCATGCTCACACCCTGATCTTGGCCTCCATCCTCCATAACTGTGAGAAAAAAGCTTCTGTTGGTCTGTTGTTGATGAGCCACCCAGTCTGGTATTTTGTCACGCTAGCCCAGATGGATTAAGACACCCATTGTCACCTGTGTCCTACTCATTTTCTCCAGCTCCACGCCATCTGTTCAAAAATAGAAACGCTTACAGCTTTCTCTCCACTGGGGCTCAAGTCCAGCCCTTGAGACCAGAGAACCAATCGCCTACACCCTCCTCCCTCAACAAAATTCTCCCCACAGCCTTGGCACGTATCGATTAATGCAACTTCCATCTCCAATGGAAGAGCTCGGTGCTGCTCCCCATCGCTTCCCCACGCCTCATCTCGTCTGCTTCTGAGAAGAGCTTCCTTCTGGGCGGGGCAGATCCTGCTGTTGCCATTACAGAGCAGTGGCAAGGAGCCCGTGTGACTTGCCCACGGCCCCACAGTTGGCAAGCCTGAGTGAGACTGAGCTTTCCTGCATTCAAGCTCGGGTCTCACTTCCCTGTGTGGTGTGGCCTCTGGGTGGAGGTAACTTCTCGAGAGATTATGCATCTGATGTCCTTGCAGAAGAACCCTCCATGGAGGCCGCTGGATTTGCAGAATGACAGGGAGAGGGCTGGCTCTGCAAAGAACATGGGAATTTCCAGGAGGATAGGGATCTGAATTTCTCCCAGGAGTGATTTCTCTGGGGGAGAAGGTGGTGCCTGCTGTTTAACCTCGGGTGAGACGGTTGTGTCTTGTATTTAAAACCGAGAAGGGACGCCTGGCCGGCTCAGTCGGTTAAGTGTCCGACTTCAGCTCAGGTCCCGATCTCGTGGATCGTGAGTTCGGGTCCCACATCGGGCTCTCTGCCGTCAGGGCAGAGCTTGCTTCGGATCCTCTGTCTCCCTGTCTCTCTGCCTCTCCCCTCCACCCCACCTCAAAAGACAAATAAACATAAAAAAACACAAACAAACCAAGAAGAACGATAAGGCTTGTGGAAATAAGCAATTGCCTGAGCTGAGGATTAGTCATGGGGTCATTTGTCAACTCTCCCCCGGACCGTTCCTTAAACAGGTTTATTGTTTCTCCTGTTTAAAGCAAAGCCCTTTTGGCGTCACTTCTCTCCATGTAAGCACGGGCTCAGGTGGCAGGCAGATGCTTCAGGTGGCCGAGGGGCCGGCGTGATGACAGGTGGGCGTGTCTGCCACATGACCTTTACAGGGGGAGCAAGACGGGGTCTGGCGCCAGCGGCCGCTGACCTCACCATGACCTGGAGCTGAGAGCATGGAGCCTGAGCCCACAGACCCCAAGTGATCTGTGAGGAGCCGAGGACACACAGGCCGGCCAGCCAAGCAGGCCGAGAAGAGGTGCGGTCCTTCTCTCTGACACCTCCCCTGTGGCAGCAGGGGGACTTTGGACTTTGGAGCATCACCCGGACCAGACACTAGGTCCAAGCGCCTGGGGTGTCGGACCCTGGGGAGCTGAAGGGCCTTGCTGACCCAGGCTGCACACGAGGTGTTGTCCACACAACTGAGGCGCCTCCCAAGTTTCTCAAGGGCAAGTTTCAAGTACATGTGAGTGTTGTGATGAACAGAAAAACTAATTTTGATGTTTTATTAGTAAATCTTCATTCAATAGATCCTCACGTACCGTATGCTAACATTTAACATATGCAGAAGAACCTGAGGATAAATGAAGTGATTTGACCCTGTGGGGGGCTAAATTGCGTTCCCTCTCCAAATCCACATGGGAAAGCCCTAACCCCCAGTAGCTCAGAATGTGACCGTATTTGGAGACAGGGCCCTTAAAGAGGTGATTCTGTTAAAAATTAAGGATGTAGTAGGCTTGATTCGACCCAGCTGGTGTCCTCGCCAGAAAAGGTGATTAGAACAGAGAGAGAGGCACAAAGAATATGAGGACAAGGCCAGAAGATGGCCAACCATCAGCCAAGGAGAGAGGCCTCAGAAGACTATGTTGACACCTTGATCTTGGGCCTCCAGCCTCCACAACTGTGAGAAGATAAATGTCCATTGTTTAAGCTCCTGAGTCTGTGGTATTTTGTTACGGCCGCCCAAGAGGGCTTACAGATATTCAAAGGGATTGTCCTACTTGGAAAGGTTGTTGAGCACTATTTCTGCTTTGGGCCACGCGTGGAGTTCAGGAGGCCCGTGTGGAGGCTGGAGAAGCTCACTGGTTGGTCAGCTTCTCTCCACCCCCAGGTATCCATGTGACAGACCTGGGCATTGACGCTCTGTGTTGGTTGAGAGGCTTGCTCCTAGCTGGCATATCCATTGGGCTTTTGTGGCAAAAGCCAAGCTCACAAAGCTAAACAGAAGGCTTCAGACAGGACAGAAGGAAGTGAAGACTGTAGCCGGAAGCCCAGCCAAACACCGCGCACCCAGTCTGGACACGGGTCCTGCTGGCTCTGCCCTCCTTGTGGATGTCTCAGCGGCTGCTACTGGACGGCTTCTTGTGGGGCCCGCTTCTCACCATTGCCGCCTCTGAGTCAGACCCTGGATGGGCTGAGCCCAGGCCACGTGCTTGAGCCCTCACAGAAAGATTGGCCAGGAAAAGGAAGTAGTCAGCATTTTCAAATTCGGCACTGGAACATTCTAGATGGCTCCCACGAGATCCGTCTGCAAGATGGAGCATTCCCCACATGCAGGGATGCTGGGCAGCCAAGATAATCACAAATGGCCTCTAAAATTGGGAAGTCTATGTGTGTGTGTGTGTGTGTGTGTGTGTGTGTGTGCGCCCATGAGTACCTATAGACCGGGGCTGGAAATGACCTCAGAGGAGCAGGTAGCTAAGAGATTGAATTTAGGAGTCATACAGATGGGTCTGAGTATCAGCAACCTTATTTGTTAACTCTCGATCCCAACAATACACGACCTGCTTGAGCTTCAGGTTTCTCATCTATAAAACGTGGGTGATAATGTCGACCTTGTAAAATGATAGGCATCAGTAGTGGTAGTAGAAATGTCATGATAGTCACGTGACAAATCTATCCTGGACTCCGAGCCTAACTGCAAGGTCTGATTAGACTGACCTTGCAGTTTTTCACCTGTCTCCCTGCCCACAGGTGGTCAAGTCATTGTTTTCACCTCTGTCCTGACAGACCCCCTCAGAACGCAGGCGCCTTAAAGAGGACGAACCTAAGCTCCGAGTGTAAGCTTTTTATTGCTGTTTTATCCTATGTCATGATGGCCCTCTAGGGCTTGTTGGCTGTCCCCCAAGTCCTTTATGGCTCTAACCTTCAGAAAAAGAAGTAGAAGGAGGAGGAAATGAAAAGCTAAGATAAAATAAAACAATCGGGTTTCCCACTGGAATTTGCAAGGAGGTGGAGTTTACGAGCGGGAGGGCTGGTGGGGTGTTTCAGTGGCTGGGTTTTTATTAGCCACCAGGCCAGTTATGAGGGAGTCGCTGGAGTTTGTTGACATGAAATCATTACAGGGTGGACAGTGAGACACAGACTGACCCAATGTGTGTGGAGGGGCAGTGTGTGCCCAGACGACACACACACCACCCCTTCAAATGGGGTTTTTTTTAACCACAGTGCCTCGATACCTTTTATAGAAAGATATTGCTGCTGATAGTGATCCCGGGGCCACGTAACCATCAAGGAAATACTGGATCCTGGTCAATAGATTTTTACCGTGAAGTGCATTTCATTGTGTTCTAATTCTTGGAAACTGACAGACGGATGAGTGATGTAAACGGCAATTCTCTATCAACCACAATGCTGAACGGAACAGAATTCTCTGTTCTTCCACCTACTCAAATGGCTACCTGATTAATAGCAATAACTAATAGTTACCCATAACATTTGTACAGAAGACTCCTTTTTTTTTTTTTTTTTTTTTTTTTTTTTTTTTTTTACCTAGGGTAAAAATAAGTACATAGTCAATTTCTGGATTGCATCACATTGGGAAGCATTTACCTAAGCTCCAGACTAGTATATTTGTGCCAAAATTCCTAATCAAGATAGGGTGATGTGATGAATAGATATTTATAGAAGGCGGCTTTCATTCTGGCACCCACCTTGGGCTTCTTGAGCAGCAGGCCAAAGGATGATCAGATCATATCTACTTTTGGGCAGGAAGCTCCTGAAATGATTGATTTACCCAGATGTGGGGTTGCGGGCCCTCTTGCTTCTTCTGTTATGTTTGACTTAGTCATGCCATGGACATGTGGAAGTAGGGGGAGAAGACAGTCTTTTGGGGAATGGAGGGAGCTGGGCAGAGGATTTAGAGCAATAAAGCTTGAAAGATTGATCCACATAGCCAACAGATATCCATTGAGCATCTGCCACGGGATATACAACAGGGCACAGAATGGACACCACCTCTGCCCTCATGGTAGGTATGTGGTTTTCGGGTCACTCTAGGCCACAAGAAGGAAAGTTGAGAAAGACGGAGGAGAGACTGAGTTGTGTCAAGTGGGCTTTTCTCATTTGTACATTTATTTAATTCGTCCAGCATATACTGATCACCCACCACGGGCGGGTTTTGTGCAAGACACTGGGGATACAGACATGACCAGCCGCCATCTCCAGCACCTGGGGAGTTGGAAGGAGGTGCGGATATTCCAGGACAATATGTCTGAGTTCTGGCAGAGGCAGGCTTAGAGGAAGAAGATGCACACCCTGCTAGAGAAGGTACAGAACAATTCCTGGAAAGGGGAGATGGTAGAGGTCTCCATCTTGAAAGCTGAATGAGAACACGCCAGATGGCACAGGGAGGACAGGAGGATTCCAGGAAGAGGGAAAGGAAGCCATGAATGGGGGAGGGGGCCCAAGTAGAAAGCTCTGAGGTGGGGGAGGGCAGATGGTGGAGAGCCTTGATGGGAAACCCGGTTTTAATTTACATCTGAGACATGATAGGGGCCACAGCCAGGTTCAGGGAGTGACTCAGTGAAAATTACATATGAGGTTGATGACGTCTATGTGCTTGTTCGCGATCAGGTCCTTAAACAGGGAATGCCTGTTAGCAAAATAATTAAGGTCCTTAAGAGGCAGGACCATAATTTGTTGGATTTTTGAAGACTTAGTGGTTGGAGAACAATAGTTTAATGAAAATATTGACTGAGTTTAGGACTGCCAAGAAATTCGAGAGTCTACACCTCACTAATAAAAGTGAAACGAAAATACATTCTTTTTTGAAGAACACTAACACTAAGGCAGTGATGACTATAATTAATCAGAAATCCTTTGTCCACAGACCATTCTGGCTGACAGCAAGAAATTAAACATTGCCCTAATTGGGAAGGAAATTATTAATGGCTGCTACTTACTTGTCGTGATTTATTGCCAGTCTCTGGGGAGGAGTTGGGGTTGGGGGGAGACGCAGAGAGGTGCAGGCGCAATGGCTTTGACGAGCATCAGTGACACCCCGCCTTTCTCTTTTCTCTTCTCCCCTTGCCTTTTCCAAAGTGGACTGGAGAAACTAGACTCCACACCCAGGTGAGCTGAGGGAGGAGCAGGGAGCTGTGGGAGATGGGACAAGAAGAGCAGTTCAAATTCTTTATGTGAATTCTGTGTGTGTTGGTATAGTTTTACCCCCGTTTTACCTTTTTACACCTTTTGATTGAGTGAGCGTGGAGCCCAGAAGCCTCTGTGGGATATTGCCTCAGAGCCTTGGTTCTAGCTTCAGCAGCCATCAGAATCCCTCAAACAAGAGCTTGAAAATTGCACCTCCCTGGCCCCCTGCCACCCCCTGTCCTGGGCATTCTGTTTACCCACATGTGGAGGGGAAATACAAAATCTGTATTTTGTAAAGTTCCACGGGAGGTTTGGATGGCTCACCTGGGTTGAGGCGTTGACTTGGGGGCTCATTTGTGTTCTCTGGGCTTCTATTTTATTTATTTATTTTTTAAATGTTTATTTTTGAGAGAGAGAGAGAGAGAGAGAGAGAGAGAAAGTGACAGCGAGAGCACGCACACACCGGGTAAGGTCAGAGAGAGAGGGAGACAGGATCCCAAGCGGCTTTGTGCTGACAGCAGAGACCCTGATGTGGGGCTTGAACTCACAAACTATGAGATTGTGAGCTGAGCCAAAGTCCAACCCTTAACCGACTGACCAACACTTAACCGACAGAGCTACCCAGGTGCCCCTGGGGTTCTATTTTAAAGATTTTTTAATTTTATATTTTTTAAAGTTTTAAAAAAATGTTTAGTTTTGAGAGAGACAGAGAGATATGCAATGTGGGTGAGGGGCAGAGAGAGAGGGGGACAGAGGATAGGAAGCAGGCTCTGCACTGACAGCAGACGGCCCGACGTGGGGCTTGAACTCACACACTGTGAAATCATGACCTGGAGCCGAAGTTTGACAGAGACTGAGCCAACCAGGCACCTCTGGGGTTCTATCTTAAACTGTAAATAGCCCTGGGAAGGTCGAGTTGCTCTGGACTTTTCTTGGCTTTGAGCGAACTGCTTTGACTAGGCTGCCTTTCCAGACATGCAGTACGATTGGTGTGCCTTTATGGTGTGGGGTGTGGGAGTTCAGGGGAAGGCTCTGAACGAATGTTCTAGAAGGGGGTTGGAGCATGGCCTCATTGGATGCCTTGAGGCAATTAAGAAGGGTACAAGGTAGAGAAGACCTAGGTGTTAAGAGAGGCTTCCAGGAGAGAGAAGAGAAGGCACGAACGCCTCCAGCTTCTGCGGCTTTGCTGTGCAGGACCACGCCCTGGCGTGGAGCTCGCTTATCTCCAGCCTCTCCCCTTCCCTGTGGTGGGTGGGGCATACCAGCCTGCTGAGGAAATACCTAGAAATGACCTATGGGGCAACTGTTAAGACTGGTACTTTTCCACTCCATATGTTGATGTGTGCTTCTAAGATCCCCAATATGTACTCCTGCATAGTCTTGGGGAGTGCTGGGGCTCCCCAGAGGGACGTTCAAGCTCGGGCTGCATCCCATAATGGTGGTTCTTAGACTCTGTAGAGGTCACCACAGAAGGGTTTCTTTGTCATTTGCCATCGCCATTTCTCCTCAGTCTAGTGTCTGCCCCTCTTGGGCGATTTCTGATGGTGGGATATGTTTTCCACTGGGGCCTACGCTTACCACCTGCCTCCCAGTTTTCCCGTCGCCTTCAGAAGCTAGTTATTTTTACAAAGGAGCACTCCTCCCTCCAACCCAATCTTAAATACAGTTTTGGAACAAGGAGCCTGCCTCCTCTAAGGTAACGGCCGCTCTCCTGTACCAGCTGCTGTCACTTCCTTCACATGAGTGGACACGTGTTTCCTCTCCTGGTTCCTCTTTGTTTCTCTGCCCTTCCCCCTCTGTGGGGATGAGGGCAGGCAGGGCTCCTCGCACCAGGTGCTGCGTATCTGATCAGTGCCCTAGAACCGACTGGCAGAAGATTCTGACCAGGTCTTCCTACAAAGTCTCCACCAGCATCTGGAGGTTTGGGCTGCAGGACAAAGGCTGGTTCCCCATCCATCAGCTTTCTTGATGTCTTCTCTTCCTGGGGCCAGACTGGAATGTATTGCTTTAGTTTTGGACAATTCCAGACGTAGCCTGTGCCAGGGGTCCGGAGGGAGACAAAAGGAAAAGGGACGCCCACTTCAGGAAGAGATTTAAACAAGATAAAATTTTCTCTTTCTCACGGAATTATCTGAGAATAAGCAGTCTAACGGCCCTTAGCGTCAGGGACGGAACCCAAGATGTGGCCTACACGAAGCCGGAGGTTTGGCCCTGCTGCAACACCGTCCCCTCAGGGAGCACCGTTGGCTGCTGTCTCGGCCTCAGTTTAAAGCTCTGTTGGCTCGCCCCGACCTGAGTCCTAGGTATTTTGTGCCTGCTCCTTCTCTAGACTGGGATGTCCTTGAAAGAGGCCACCACAGCCCTCTGCTTTCCTTCTGGCCCCTTCCCCCATCCATCCCCAGCAGAAGCCGTTGTGAACCTCTGAAAGCCTAAGCGACGTTACTCACAATTCACATTACTCCCCTGCTCTGTGCCCTCCCATGGCTTTGCCTGAGGCCTCGAGTAAAATCCATACTTGTCACCGTAGGGCCCCTAATGACTCCCAACATCATTCCTTCCTACTTTCCCCTCCCCTCACTCACCACTCTCCGGCCATGTTGGCCTCTCCCATCCCGCCAAGCCCACTCTGCCTTGGCTGTTCTTCTGCTTAACACGCTCTTCCCTGGACCTCCATGTGGCCGGCTGCTCCTTGTTATTCATTCCACAGTCCCAACGTTACCTCTTCTGAAAAGCCTTCCAGACCACCTTTCTAAGTGGACTTCCCCATCCCAGCATAATTCTGTGCCCTGTTACCCTGTTTGAATGTCTTCATAGCATTTAGGATTATTAGAATGATCTGTTTGATTTGTTTTCCTGTTTGCCTGCTGTCCGTTCATTACCCACCCCCACCTCCCACCCACTAGACTGTAAACTCTACAAGACACTCTATGATTGAGTCACCTTGTGTCTCCAGTACCTAGAACTCCAGCGTGCAGGGATGGGAGGCACTTGGCTATGAACCAGGTGAATCCTGAATGTTTCACAGCACTAAGCTCAGTTTGCTCATTTAACAAAGCTTTCGAAATGATTCTTATTTCAACCAAAATGTGAATACAGTTTTGGGTCTTCTCCAGAAAAACTAACTCACAGAGCAGCCTTACAAAAACATGACACGTTTGACAGAAATAGCTGGACCCCAGATTGCACGTGTAGGGGCACAGGCGGGGTCCTGGGCTATGGGAATGTTTGCCAGTCCAATTTAAGGTGTGCATAAAGAGTGCAGAATAAGCTTTTGCTTGTGCCCCCTGTACCAACGTCCTCTCTGGTGCCTAGTGGCAAGCTGGCAAGAAGCAGCCTGTGAGGGCATGGGGCACAAAAGCGTCAGTCCTGGATTTTTGCCTTGCTCCAGCCTCCTAATACCCATGAGGAGATAGCAGCTCTCAGCATCTGGCCCAGGCTCTCCATGAAATCCTGGCATGGCAACCAGATGTGGGATGCCAGGCCGCCACACAGGGAGGCGAGAGAGCTTCAGTGAAGGAGACCGGTGCTGACAGAGGGGAACAGAAGCACGCCAGGGAACAGCTGGGGCCCGGGACGGAGGCAGCGGGGAACAGACCTTGGTCTCCATCAAGGTTTCAAGCCATCCACTGACATCGCTCGTCAGGGATTTTACCGCTCTCCCAGGTCTGTGTGATTCACCACGATCCAGCTGGCAAGGTGAAGGGGCAAGGGGGTGTTTCCCCCATACTACATCTTCACCAGGCTCACAAGGTGGTCCCGGGGCTCCTCTGGGTGGTCTTGGGCGGGTAGAGGTTAGCGTCCAAGTCCCAAGTCAGACCGAGTCTACTTTCAGGGCGCATTTTCCACCGATGGTGTACATTTCCATTAAAAAGCCCTAAGTGAGCATTGAAACAGAGCCATGATGAAGGTTATTCGCCCAGACACAAACTCCTAAGATATATTTTGTGTGCTGGGGAAGGAGCGGCCCCCAAAGGCTGAACAAAGGCAACTCAGGAGCTCAGCATGTAGGTGGTTTTTGTGGTTTTGGCTTCACCGAAAGTTCCAGAGACGGAGAGGTTTGGCGATGACTATGAGGGCATCTGGTGTGGATCACTCTCTTGGTCCAGTTGAATTGAATCCACCAAGTAGGAGGCATGTACCTGCGCCGTGCCAAGCACCGTGTTAGGTGTTGTTGGTGGACAGGAGGCCTGTCAAAGTCTGTCCTCCTGGACCTTATTATTCGGTGCGGGATGCAAACAAGAGTTGCCCTGGTAGCGATGTGATCACAGAGGGCGGCAGCTGCCTCTTTCTCGTCCGGACCCAGAGATTTGGAGTCCCGAGGCCCAGTTCAAGTTCCCAACCCACCAACCTCTAGCTGTTGAACTTTGGGCCACTTACTTAATATTTTTAAGCCTTAGCTTGCTCGGCTATAATATTAGGAAATGACATCTGCCCTGTCCACGTCATGGGTTGTTAGGAGGGCCTGATGAGATAATTTATCTGCAAGTCTTTTTGAGCTCATAAGGAGACCTTTGAATTGTTATTAGGACGACCAAGAACTTGGTTTCAGGGGGCGCCTGGGTGGCGCAGTCGGTTAAGCGTCCGACTTCAGCCAGGTCACGATCTCGCGGTCCGTGAGTTCGAGCCCTGCGTCAGGCTCTGGGCTGATGGCTCGGCTGATGTGTCTCCCTCTCTCTCTGCCCCTCCCCCGTTCATGCTCTGTCTCTCTCTGTCCCAAAAATAAATAAAAAACGTTGAAAAAAAAAAAAAAGAACTTGGTTTCGGAAGATTTCAACACTATTCTCTCACTGTTCACTGTTACGTTATTAACACTACTTATTATTAATAAGATGTGAAAATCTGAAAGAGCTATCAATATGCATTGTCCAGGATAGGAGCCACTGGCCACACGTGGCCTTTGAGCACCTGAAATAAGGCGAGTCTGAATGTGAACTTGGTTAAAAAAAAAAAAAAAAAAAGAGAGAGAAAAGAATGTAAGCTATCTCATAATTTTTTATATTGATTACATGTTCACACGATAATATTTTGGATATATTGGGTTAAACTAAATAGGTGATTAGAATTAATTTAATTCCTTTTTTAGTACAGCTACTAGAAAGTTAAAAAAAATTTTTTTTTTAATGTTTATTTATTTTTGAGACAGAGAGAGACAGAGCATGAACAAGGGAGGGGCAGAGAGAGAGAGAGGGAGACACAGAATCGGAAACAGGCTCCAGGCTCTGAGCTGTCAGCACAGAGCCCGACGCGGGGCTCGAACTCACGGACCGTGAGATCATGACCTGAGCCAAAGTCGGACGCTTAACCGACTGAGCCACCCAGGCGCCCCAAAAGTTTTAAATGACATACATGGCTCCCATTATATTTTTACAGGACGTGCAGCTATCGAGGCTCTCTTTGGAAACTTTGTTCTGCCCACAAGTACTCATGGACATTCACATGCTTTCAGAGGTCGTGTAGACGCCCTTAAAATCCCATTTGTGACTATTTTAAAGGTCGCTTTTTATTTACACCGAAAATACGTATAAGAACTGTTTCTGTGAAATTAGGTCACAGTCAGCGAGAACCAAGAGACTTACATTCCTCTGTGCAGGAAACAGTTTCATCATCACTGCCATCAAAGACGCTGCATGGAAGGTCAGCTCTGGACTGTGTGTAGAGCGCTCCGATCGAGATCGTTAGATCTCTGCAGATAGGCGGCGAACGCGTCACTACAAATGTGGGTAGAAGGAGGACACCCTAAAGTTTCACGAATGAAGAGATTTTTCTGAGGATCAAGCCAACGGCCACGCTTCCCTCCCATCCCCGGATCTGTCCCCGCCCACCGCAAAAAGGCAAAAGGAAAAGGAAGAGCCATCCTTTTGCTGTGCCTCTCTCGCTGAGTTCCCCTTCACATTCTCTGAGGAATTATCTATGCCTATTTTATCAGTGGAGAAAAGGAGGCTCAGAACGGCCCAGAAACTTGCCAGCCGTCACGTGGGTAGAAGCAAACTGAGAAGCAAATGCTTTCCAGAGTTGGGCCGCGTCTGGGAGGTACTACCTTTAAACATGGAGTCGACTGCGACCTAACGAGACCCAAGGAGTCTGCTGGCTGGCCTGGTCCCCAAGCAGAAGCAGATCACTGCCCAACTTCTACGTGTGGGACGACCCGTGGCAACATAAAGGGCAAACACACAAGGAAGTCTTTCTTTCTGAGAATGTTTCCACTGCAGTTAGGTTAGAAAATGATCCGGGGAAGATGTAAACTAGCTCTTTCATTTAGCAAAATAAAATGCCTCTCCACTTGGTAATCTGGGTGGTGGAAGTCCCAGCCAGAGTCTTGGTTTTTAAAGGTTTTGTTTAATTTGCCACCCCCACACCTCTCCTCCCACCGCCTAGCATCAGGCTGGACAAGAAGAAAGGGGACAGTGGCCTGGCAGATGCCTCCATGTGGTATGTCCTTGCAGAATAGCTTCAGCAGCACTTTATATCAAATAACCAGGGGAAAAAAGGGAAGTGGAGGTGATGGGAAGTGTCTGCATTTCCTGGGGTTTTGTTCCAGTTTTAATGAATAAGGATAATGCATAGAGTGTCTCCATTTCCAGAGCTGTGTTTTTTCCTTAAACACTGCCGCTCTTCATGGGGAAAGAATGAGACATTCCTGACACATGATTTGGCAGGTCTCAATCATAAATGATCCAATATTGGCTTTCAGAATCCCGTTCCAGATTTGGCCCAGACTCCAAACCCTGTCCAGGCACCAGCTAGATGAGTACCTCTGGGCCTGGGCGGGGTGCCAGCCACACTTTGAATAACATTTGTGGAATCTCCCCAGGGGTTCTGGTGAGGAAGGCAGTGATTTGTTGTCCGGATAGCTTTTCCCTCCTTGGAAAAGAGCACACAGAATGAAAGTGCATGAAGGACATCAGGTGTCCCCACAAGAGTTTCATAAAAGCAAAGACACGGAGGAGCCACCATGCAGGGACCAAGTGAGGAACGTTTTGTCCCCGCCCTAAGGTACTTGCCCTCAATCAGCTAATCCCACTATGGTACAGCTGGTGGCACCTGTCAAGTTAAAAAGTGAAATCTACCAAACTTATTTGTCTTTGGGGGTGGGGCTGTGTCTTTTCCTGAGTGGTGCCCCGTCCGGCATTTCTCGAAACATGATCTAGAGACTCTTCTGCATTAGAATCGAGGGGATCTAGTTCAACGGTGGATTTTTGGTCTCCTAATCACCTACCAAGTATGTGCGAACTAGAGCCAAGAATTTGCTTCATGGCAACCTTCCAGGCAATCCTGATACACCCCGAAGTTGTGAGCCATTGGCTATAAAAAATCCTTCACGTATTTTTAATCCATCGCAGCACCTCGTGGCGGTGGAGAGTAAGACTGGCTTCGTTTTGCTGATGGCCATGTGAATTTGTTTCACTGCGTGTCTATTTACTGTAGGGAAAGTTTGAACTGCTAAAGACAGGGGCTACTTTAAGCCTTTGCTCTTGCCGATTGATACATGTGTCTTGTCCTTTTGCAGTTATGGTTATCATCTGCCCACTAACAGTATTTCTAAGAAGCTGCTTCTCTGTGTCTTCTGGGAAGAATGTATCCTTCAATATATGTGATTGCAGCCTGTTGATAAAAGCAAAAGAAAAATAATAAAACCCACTTTGTTGAACTTCTCATTTTTCCGAGGCCAACAATTTTTAAGTGATAAAAAAGCAGTTTAGTGAAACTGTTTAAAATCTTCCATGAGTATATATGTACTTGTGTATTCATATACTGATTCCTGTGTATTTGATCACTCAAGAGTTGCCCGGTCCTCAATGATAATGCTTTCTGGAATTTACACTGTGCATAAATCTGGACTGATGTCTGTTGCTGAAAGGACACTGATATTAGATCAGTGTAGCAAGGAGTCAGAGTACTGATCATTTTTGGATAAATTTGGGTGGATCCAAATTGCTTTATTTTAGGATCAAGTGAAGTTTTTAGTTTTAAACTTCCTAGTTTAAAACTATCTGGTTAACTTAGGCAAAATCTATTACATTGGACAGCAGTAAAAGCAAACCCACTCCCAAAGTAACAAGTGGACCTTAAACCAAATAGTCCTTAGTTACTATAAAACCACCCTAGCTCTCTAAATGCCCTAAGCCACTGCATCTAGGGACCACATGGAGTCAGTTAGACCAGATGCAGATGCCAATATTAATTGACAGCCACAATATCTTTCTTTTTATGAACATTGGCATCTTTTAGCCATCAAGGAAGCTCTCTTTGTAGTTCATCTAGTTAACCTAGAGATACCAGGATGACCCATGACACATCATAGTGAGCAAAGGTCATTGCTTCTTTCACTGTGCGGGCATGGAGAGCCTTCAAAGTGTGTAGCCAAAAAATTTGTTTTAGAGGAGATTCATATAATGATTTTGCTGGTGCTGTCAGGCCTGAAGGTCATATGAAGTTCAGCTGAGCTTCTCTGGATCATTCTCTCAGGTCCCCTTAAGACTTCCCTACTCGATCACAGAAATAGGGATCCACCTTGCTCAGCAACTTGCTCCTAATAAACACTAACTGTTATGATATAAAATAAGGAGAAAATATGCAAAGTGCTTTCAAAGCATACGTGTGTGAGTGTGAGGGGATGCATGTGTGTGTCCTTTTCTTGATCTGGATGGGAATGAAAGCAACTCAGGTCTTAAGACATTGCAGGGTTTAATCCAGAAATCAAAATCCACTCAAAGTATTTTAAACAGAGGATATTTAATAGAGGAAATTGGTTAAGCAGCTGATGAAATCTCCAAGAAGCCAAACAGAGGGCAGCGAAGGAATCCAAAAGTCAGCAACAGTGGGAAGCCACTAATTCCTTAGACTGGGGAGTCGGAGGGAGGAGGGGTGTTACCAGAGCTGAGAGTTTGGTCACCCAACAACCCTGGTGGGCATGGCTGGTGGGCGCCGGGAGCCAGGCAGGAGATGGAGTCCTCGCTGAGATGCCCCGTGAGGCAGACAGAGAAGGGGAGAGATACTCTGGTTTCTCCCTTCTTCCCACTCTTCAATCTCCTGCCAATGCTGCCCCTTTGCTAAACTCGCCTGGAACCCTGGAAAACACAATCTGCAGGGGTCAGTTTCTCTGTGATCAGTGCAAGGCAAGGAGGAAGGATGGGTTTCACCCACACACTGCCTCATTAGAAATAGGACTGACTCCTTGCTGTCAAATATGGAACTCATGGAAGTATGGAAATTTTGGCTGATTGCCTTGACCACCTACTGTAGGGCATCTTTTCACCTGAACTCTATAGTTGCTTGAGTGTGATAAGCCATGATCATCAAAACACAGATAAGGCAGGGCGCCTGGGTGGCTGAGTCGGTTAAGCATCCGACTTCAGCTCAGGTCATGATCTCGTGGTCCATGAGTTCGAGCCCCACGTCAGGCTCTGTGCTGACAGCTCAGAGCCTGGAGCCTGTTTAGATTCTGTGTCTCCCTCTCTCTCTTACCCTCCCCCGTTCATGCTGTCTCTCCCTGTCTCAAAAATAAATAAACATTAAAAAAAAATTAAAAAAAAAACACAGATAAGGCAAGTGTAGACCTTTATTAGAAACCCTTGTGCTTGGCCATCTACCTGTTGTGACTGCCTGGGGCAGTGTAGGGATTCTGATAGAGGTTAGAAATGGAACTAGAAGCCCTTTGAAAGCCACGAAGAAGGGAACAATACCTTCCAGAATTCCTCCTCTGGAATGGTCTTGTGAAACTAGATGGAGACTCTTTATTAAGCTATCCTGGTTCCTTCTAAGGAAAAATCCATGTATTTGAATAGTTGTGCTATCCTATACCATGCAGCTAATAGATTGATTCACTATGGCCACGAGAATATAAACATCATTATTAGAATAACAATCCATGAATAAAATGCATCCTTAATGGGAAGACCATTCATGTTGAGAACTGTAAGTAGCTTTGTTGTGCTTTCCATTTTCTATATGGCTCCCCTCGTCTGCCTACATACAGTAATCAATCTGGAATCCCACCTACTTAATGGCATGATTTGGCCTTTTCAAAACATAAACTTTATGTTTTAAAGTAGTTTTATATTTACAGAGAAATTGTAAAGGTTGGACAGAGAGGTCCCATATACCCCACACCCACTTCTGTCTCTTATTACATCTTCTGTTAATATGATACATTTGTTACAATTAATAAACCAATATGGATAGGTTATTAATAATTAAAGTCTATACTTTATTAAGATTTTCTGGATTTTTTTTCTGATGTCTTTTTTTTGTCTTCCAGGATTCAATCCAGGATACCACATTTAGTCATTGTGTCTCCCTAGGCTCTTCTTGGCTGTGACAGTTTCTCAAACTTCCTTGGTTTTTGATGACCTTGACAGTTTTGAGAATACTTGTCAGTTATTTTGTAGAATGCTCCTCAATTGGAATTTACCTGATGTTTTTTTCTCATGATTAGACTGGGACCGTGGGCTTTGGGGAGGAAGAACACAAAGGTGAAGTGTCATTTTTACCAAGTCGTATCCAGGGCACGTAGCATTGACTTGACTTATCTTGTTGGTGTTGACCTCAATCACCTGACTGGGAGAGTATTTGTCAGATTTCACCGTAAAAGTTATTTTTTCCCCTCTCTCTCCATGTTGTCCTCTCTGGAAGGAAGTCACTATGTAAAGCCCACTCTTAAGGAGGAGGAAGTTATGCCCTACAGCCTTGAGAGTTGGAATATCTACACAATTGATATGAGATTCTTCTGCTTTGGAGATTTGTCTGTTCTTTCTATTTATTTATTCAATCAGTTATTAATATCACTATGAGCTCATGGATATTGGTTTTATTTTTTGGATTATAATCCAATAATACTTTATTTTGTTGCTCAAATTGCTCTAGTTTTAATCAATGGAAACTTTTCCCGTTGGATCCTGTGTCCCTTTGACAAACCCCCCTTCATTGTGAAGTTGTTTTTCTTCTTTTCTAGGGGAGCACTTCCTTAGTTTCTGGCACTACAATATGTCTCAGGTTCATCTTGTATATTTTCTGCTCCAGTCCTAGAATCAGCCATTTCCCCGAGGATCACTGGATCCTTATATTGGAGTACAGTTTAAGAAACCAAGATCTAGGTGCTAGATATGCTCAGTTTGACTGGTTTTCATCCATCCGCCCTTTTCCTAAACGTACGCTTTTTTCCCAGTGCCAACTTTGGACAAGACTGGATCAGATGAGACAAATGAAATACAAATAATTCTATTAATCCATGGTCCAAGAGAGGTGCTGCCTAAGGGGTATGAATAGAGCTCCATGGTAACTTGAAGGTGGAAGGAGACTTCCAACTGGAGATATGTATCACAAACGTCTTTGTTCTTGATTCTAGACTTTATCTCCTGTCTTGTAGGTCCATATCTTAGTAGCTCTGCTCATATCTACCTTCCTATATGAGGGTCTGTAATATTAGCCTGACCTGAGTTTGAATTCTGGCTCTGCCACTTATTAGCTGTATGACCTGGAGTGAGTGTCTCAACTGCACTGAACCTCAACCTCAGTTTCTTCATCTGCAAATTGGGGATGGTGATGCTAACAGGAAGAGGCCTTTGGGAAGACTAAGGAGAAGACATGCGGCACAGTCAGGCCTAGAAAATGCTGGCAAACAAAATAGAAATGACAGCTAGTGTCTTCCTAGGGTAACATTGCCTTGGAATAGCAGCTGGTTCCTAGGCCAGAGGTGCAGAAGAGGCTGTATTTAATGTAACTTGTAAAGGGTAGAACCAAAGAAGGAACTGTGGAATGGCCTGGCTCTGGGGGTAATAGTCAGGCATGTCCTGCAGATGACATTGCTTTTGCGAAGTAAACCATAAACAATCAGGGTCTTGGGGCCACCTGGTATTTGGTAGCTCAGCACAAGCTCTAGCATGAGGAGGCATCTGCTGCTGCAAAAACAAAAACAAAAACAAACCAAAAAAAAAAAAAAAAACAAACCCAACATGAGTCATGCTCATCAAAATGCATTAGCACAGCCTCTGACAACAACATCTGCCTGATGTTCCAGAAGGGATCCTCATGCTAGGCTTCCCCACTATAGAGCTGCTCCCTTAGTGACAATGCACCTAACAAATGGTTTTCTGTTCTGTTCTCCTATAGGAATTAAACTAAACCCCTTCAGAGAGGCTTGAGATCTTTTAAAAGCAGACGAAACACAGATGTCATGAACTTTCCCATGGGTTAGGTGCATCTCAGAAGTCCTAAAACAGAGCCTAATGTGAAGGTTGTAGTTGTCCCGTTTGGCAGGGTTTTTTCTGATGCCCAAGGTGGGTGTGGCAGTCCCAGCTGACAGTTTTCTTCCACGTGAGAAGCAGTGATGCTCAAGGTGTGGTCCCTGGACCAACAGCAGCAGCAACAGCATCCAGAAACTTGTTAGGAACACAAATTCTTGGGTCCCATCCCAGATCTACTGAATCGGAAACTCTGGAGGTGAGCCCTGCCTCCCCCCTTTGCCCATTACAATCTATGTTTTAACAAGCTCTCCAAGTGATTCAGATGCCAACTAAAGTTTAAGAACTATTGATCAAAAGGAGGCAGAACTTTTCAAAACTTTCCACTTTCAACCTACAGGTATTCTGAACTCCAAGCAACTTAAGAGACTGAGTGTCTCTGTGCATGGCATTAATTAGGTGCAGATTGAATATTTATTGGATGAACGAGCTATAAACTACCGACATTGACAGGACCAAGTGCTGGCCAGAATGTGGAGCGATAGAAACTCTCATTTATTGCTGGTTGCAATGCAAAATGGTACGGCAGTTTTGGAAGTCAGTTTGACAGTTTCTTATAAAACTAATATACTCTTGCCATACAACCCAGCAATTGTGCTCCTTGGCGTTTCCCCAAAGAAGTTGGAAACTTATGTTCATACAATAACCTGCACACGGGTGTTTATAGCAGCTTTATTCATAATTGCCAAAAAGTAGAAGCAAGCAAGATATCCTTCAGTAGTTGAATGGATAAGTAAACTGTGGTGCATATAGACAGTAGAATATATTCAGTGATAAAAAGAAATGAGCTATTAAGCCATGAAAAGACAGAAAAAACTTAAATGCATATTGCTAGGTCAAGAAAGTCAATCTGAGAAGGCTACATACTGACTCCAACTGTGTGACATTCTGGAAAAGGCAAAACTATGGAGACAGTAAAATGGTTGTCACGAGTCTGGGAGAGGGGGGAGGAGTCAGATGGAACACAGGGGATTTTTAGGGCAGTTAAACTACTCTGTATGATACTATAATGGTGGATATATGTCATTATACATTTGTTCAAACCCATAGAATGTACTACACAAAGAATGAATCCTAATGTAAAGTATGGACTTCAGTTAATAATAATGTGTAAATATTGGCTCATCAATCATAACAAATGTACCACCCCAATGCGAGATGCTACCACTCAGCCTTATTAACCCACACATTGGGGTCAGCCCACTAGGTACATGTGTAAACTGATTTAAAAGTATCTTGTTTCCTTGGAAGTGTAAGCTCTTCTGTCCCTTCTTGAAAGAAGAGGGGTCTTCTTTCCAAGAAGAAAGAGGAAGAAGAGGGGTCTTTCTAGCTCCTACATGTAGTGGTGCAAAGACCTCTGGATGGAATTGTTACTGTCCCTTTTGTGAAATTCCAGATCCTTGAGGAATGACTTGGGAAATTGGTGGATGCATTTTGATAGTTGGATTGTTTTGGCAGTTGAAAGTCTTGGATACTGCTCCTCGTGGAGTGACTCAGCTGTCCTGAAGAAGTTTGGTGTTTCCCTTAAGACGATGAGGAGAAGCTTCTCTGTGACATAACCACACTTCACATGAGTAGAAACCTTCCAAGAATATTAACCATGTGGCTCTTCTAATCTTTTCTCCCCCTGTTTAACAGATACTGATTGAATGTCAGAAGTGTGGCTGCCTAGCTCTGATCCCCAACCTCTATGATAATCGAGATATTCATTCTTCAGTTCCTTAGGCTTTCCAATGAGGAGATGGCTCGGTGAGATTCTGACTGTACCTGCTATGTCACAAAGATCTATTCACAGTAGGGCAGGCACACGGGGGGCGCTGACAGAGGAACATGGGCACAGGCAGTGGTGCCTCCCCCAGGTGCATGTATTCATGTCGCCTTCTACAAGTGTACCGCAATGCCCATTCCCATCTCACAGAGCTTGCGGAAATTTACAGCCAGGCTGACGGTCCGCCCGATGTGCGCTCCAGGGAAACCTGGTTAATGACGACCTAGAGCAGGTGCATGACTCAAAGCTTTCAAAGCTTTACTTCTTTTATCAGCAGTCCTGATTTTAAAAACAACAAAGCCCGTCAACCCCATTCCTACCCAAATCTCCTCGCAAACTTGGCCTCGTGGGAATCCAAACATTTTAAACAAGACTTTGAAGCATCTCGACACAAGACCGCTAGCTCAGGCCGCCCGGACCTGCCTGGCCAACGACTCGGAAAGCTGGCTCTTCTGATCTTAAAGAATGCATACTGCCTTAGCAGTTTTGGCAAAGAGGTTCGCTAGAGAAACAGTGGAAAGTGCGGCAGCATTTTTTTTTTTTTTTTTTTTTTTTTTTTTTTTTTTAGGATTGAAATGGATCCAGCCCAAATTCTATATTTTTAGCCCAAGTTGATCCTATGGCAGTTCTGGCTAATGAGATGAACGTAGATGTGGTGAGGTGGGGCTTCCAGGAAAGCTCTTTAAAAGGTGGAGTGAGGGGAATAAATTAGCATGTACCTTGGTCCTCTGTTCTTCCCTGTTTTCTGCTTGGAATGCCGATACAGTGCTGGAGGTAGCGTTGACATCTTGTAGCCACGAGGTAACAACGAACCAAGGATAGGGAAGCGGAAAGACAGAAGAAACATCAGTTCTAGATGGTGTGGTGCAGTTATCTACCAGTCCTGAACTTCTCACCACTGGATTTTTCACACTAGAAAAAAAAAACCCACTTAATTTGTTTAAGTTGATATTTTGGGAGTTTCTGTTACTTTCAGTCAAATGAGACCTCTAACTGAATCACGGATATTTTCAGTCTCTCCCAGTGGTAGAGGTTTGGCAGCCCTAGTGATATTTTCTGCTCAGTGACCTTGGATATACTGCCTTACAAACTTTGGACACGACGATAGTTCCTACCGATGTATTGTTTTAAGGATTACTTGAAATAATACATTTTAGCATAGTGCCTGGTACATATTAAGAACCGAAAACATGGTGATACAAAACTAGATTGCCTCTCACTATAGACACAGGGCTCATGGTCATGTGCAAGAACTTTTGAAAACAGAGTGGGATATGGCAATGTTGTGCTTTGGACGCTTTGAATATTATATTATACTCCTGGATTTCACTGTCACATCAAAGTCAAGGTCACTTCTGGCACCTAGGTGGCTCAGTCGGTTAAGCATCTGACTTCGGCTTGTGAGTTTGAGCCCCGCGTCAGTCTCTGTGCTGACAGCTCAGAGTCTAGAGCCTGTTTCGGATTCTCTCTCTGCCCCTCCCCCGCTCTCCCCCAACTCTCTCTCTCAAATATAAATAAACATTAAAAAAAAAAAAAAAAGTCATGGCCACCCGATACCAAGTGAATCTGCCCAGGCCTAACCACAGACCATTATTCAGTGCCTTGGCCCCCTTGTAGGGGATGATGCCCACAGGTCACTCTAGGGAAACTACCCCCACCCAACATACAGCCCCTCACAGAGCCGGACTGTTATATGGACAGAATAGGCTATGATTCGTGCCCTGGAGGCCATCCCCTTGGACTCTGGCGATTGCACCAGAAGTAGACAAACAACCTGAAAGGACTCATTCCGTAGGCTGGCCAGAGGCCTAGCGAGGATCCTAGTGGGAAAACTCTTCCCAGGAGGGGCAGTGGCTGGAGAAACACGCCAGCCTGCTGGCTGGTCACCCCCCATAAGGGACCTCAGCACCGCTTGGCAAGCTGATTCTGTGTCGCAGATCCCTACAGTCTCCCACCCTTGGAGATGACCGTTCTGAATGTTCTTATCTCTCCTCAGAACTTCCTCCCCTTCTTGTTATCATCTGCAGATAGTGCTTCTGATTTGAGTGGGGGAAAAAAAAAAGGACTGTATCATTCTCCCGGAACTGAATCTGTATCCTTTGCTCTGTCTTCCTTCCTGTTACCAGGGGCGAACCGCACCTGCTCCTGGCAGAGGCCCGCCCTCAGCTGGGTACTGGGGACCCTGCCCTCTTGCCAGTCTGGAACATCGCCCGAGAACACCACTTCTCCTTCTCACCTGTGTCATAACATCCCACTGTCCCTCTCTTCTGGATCATTCTCTGTGCAGGCATGCTTGGATCGCCTCATTTTTAGAACAGCAGCAGCAACAACAACCCCCTTCCTTGAGCCTGAGTCCGAGTCCCCTCCACCTACCACTTCGCTTCTGTGCTTCTCCTCCCTCCCTGTCCACATGGTTCCCACCCCCTTGCCTCCTGTCCATCTTGAGTTCACTCCAGTCAGGCTTCTGTCCCCACCATTCCATGGAAACTGCTCTTATCACCTGATGACCTCTTTGTCGCCAAATCCAATGGCCAATTCCCAGTTCTCAGCTTATCCAAACGGTTAACAGCATCTTACACAAATGATCCCTCCCTTTTTGGAAAACTGTCTTTACTTGGTCGCTTCATTGTGGGAAATAGACAGTAACAAATGCTTTTTAAATATGACTTGAGCTCGGTTTTGGCAAGGGCTTTGTTTCATTGACAGCTGTATCCCCAGCACTTAGGACGGTGCCTGTCACATACGAGGTGCACAGTATGTATTTGCTGAGTGACTAGATTAAGATCAGGGGGCCAGCAAAGTAACAGCTCACAGGACAATTCCAGCCCACTGCCTGTCTTTTGTAAATAAAGTTTTATTGGAACGCAGCCATTTTCATGCATTTACAAATTGTCTAAGGCTGCTTTTATGCTATGACAGCAGAGTTGAGTAATCGTGACAGAGATCGTATGGCTGGCAAAGCCAAAAGTATTTACTACCTGGTATAGAAAAAGCTTTCGGACCCCTGATTTAGACAATTATTTTGACTTCTACTATGTGCTGTGTGTTTAAGACCCTGACCACAAATGATCAAAGAGAGAAAGTCCATAGAGAGAGAACATAGCAACGTTTCTCGCCCGTAAGTATTATCAGGGTTTGCCTGTGGTCGAGGCTGAGGATTCTCCATGGTAAATAATGAAGTGGTGGTGGCTGGCGGTGGGGGGCAGGGGGGAGTGGAGGAGCTGAAAGTCAAGGAAAAAAGAAAATTAACCATTATTAATAAGAAAAACATTTCCTGAGCAATTATTTTACACCATGCACTTTGCATATTTTATTTCACTAACTCATAGAATCCCGTGAGGCAGGCACTGCTGTCTCCTTTTTACAGATGGGGAAACTGATGCACATACAAGTTCAGGATCTTGCTGAAGGTCACACAGAGCTATGAAGTATCAGAAGGGGGTTGTTGATGCCAGGAGCTGGGATGGACCCCGGCCCATGTAGCAGCAATGATAACTGCAAACACATACTTACGACATTCAGGCCCTGTTCTCAGTCCAACCCATCAGCTGGGGAAACTAAGGCAGGAGAAGACTGACTAGCCCAAGGCCCCATCACCCTGGTGAAGGGCAGGGCTGGACTTGACCTGGTAGTCTGGCTCTAGTCTCTGAATCTCACCACTTTACCATAATGCATAGTTGGCCCTCAATGAATAGTCACTGAGCTAATGAATTTGCCCCGGATCTCCTGAATCCCAGCCCGGTTCCTTTGCCGCTGTCCTACAGCATCCCCACTTTTGAGGGCTGTGCAGCAATTTGCTTAGGGTAGGGCTGGCAAAGAGGCAGAACCATGGCCATCAACCTCATTTCCGCAGAAATTACTAGAATGTCTCAGGATTTACTCATCCTCTGTCTACATTTTTATCTCTCTTGGGACACTGCCCACTCCCTGGGGAAATGATGTTAATAACTGATGATAACATCTGTCTTCAGACTTGTGAATCATTTGCAGAAATGCTTGTCAAGAGAGCACTGAACCTTCTAGTTTCAAGGAGTTTTTTGTTTTTGTTTTCGTTTTTTTTTTTTTTTCACAAAAGTCATTGACATAGATTTCTCACTTAAACCTGCCTAAAGGTTTGAATTGCGCAGCAAAACATGTTCCCCAACTAACTGGTGGGTGAAGCATGCCTCTCCAATGGGAGGTGAAGGTTTTTCCCCATTTGGAAGTTACTTACCCTGAAAAATTAGGATTGGATGTATTTCTTTCAAAATGAGATGAAACCAATTCTTCGTTTTATGCACACTTGACCGTCTCTCAAGGCTAGGACAGGGCATTCTCTGTCCTTGAAGGCACATTTTTAAATTTTCTGGTCGCAGGGAAAGAAAAAAGTGGCATCTTATTCTCTGTCTTCATCATTTCAGGCTCCCACAACCAGGTACTACAGTTTGGGTGACTTAAATGACAACAAAAATTATTTCTCGGTTCTGGAGCCTGGGAATTCCAAGAGTCAGGTGCTGGCTGATTCTGTTTCCGGTGAGAACTCTCTTCCTGGCTTGTGGACGGCTGCCTTCTTGCTTTACCTTCACGTGGCTTTTCAAGTTCAAATTCCTTGGTGCCCTTGGAGAAAGAGACCTCTCTCTCCTCCTCTTCTTAGAAGACCGCTGATCCTTATCATAATAGGATCCCACCCGTGTGACTTAATTTATTTTGCCTTCTAAAAGCCCTGTCTCCAAATATACTTACACTGGAGGGGTAGGGCTTCCACATATAAATTGGGGGATGGGCAAAATCCGGTCCATGGTACCCTCTCCCCATCCCTGAGCACTGTGCTATGTGAGCTGACACCATGAAAGTTTGCCAGCGGACTTTGCGAATACTGTTTCATCTGGGTTTTAGCCCAGGTTGAACACGCTTCCACACGGGAATACCTTGAACTGCGTCCTTTAGCATCAAGTCTTTGCACATACGGGGAAACGTTCATTGTGTGTGTTGTGCAACCGTTAGTCATTTTTCTGACGCTATACTAAGCAGTTTGTATCTCTAAGCATTTTATCTTTTAATCTGCTCAACACATTGTGATGGATGAGGCAGTACTATTATTATTCCCATTCTACAGAGGCGAGAACTCGGGGTAGAGAAGTTGAGTAATTTGTCCAAAGCATACTGGACTAGGAAATGACTCGGCCTGGATTTGAACCCAGCGCACAAATCTGCGGCATTCTGCCCTCGCCCCTGCTCCCCCATTCCCGAGGTGAGGACACCTACGCTTCCAGAGACTTTGTCCACAATCACCAGGAATGATGGTTCAGTACAACCCTTGAGATTCATCTCTAGCCAAGGTCAGTAATTCACTTTCGTCCACTTCTTTCTTTCACACAGATTTATCTTACTTGCATGTTTTTGGTTAGTCACACTTGAGGCAAAGGGATACTTTCCTGAAAAGCCACTCATAACTTAAAACATTTTGTTTTTATTAGATGTTTTAATAGTTTCTGGAAAAAAAAAACCCTCCTGAAAAGAGACAGCGGAGTATCGTAATGGTTTCTCATTCTCTAATTTATTTTATCTTAATGGCTGTCTTCCCTCATCTATGTTGAGTTCATCCTCAGACAACTTTATGGCTTTTTTTTTTCCTGAAAACTTTCCTCACTTTTCAGAAACCCAAAGGAAGAATGATCACAGAAAATGTTTTTTTTTTTTCTCTCAGCTCTGTTTGCAAGTAATATGTTTTCGTCATGATGAAAGTCATTTTTTTCAAAGGCGTCCAGCTGTTGAAGCCATCTGCATCGGATGTGGGAGAGGGATTGAAGGGTTAACAATTTTCCTCCTTGAGAGGGAACAGGAGTGGAGCATAAGCAGCAGGAACCTTCCACAAGGGCAGGGGTGAAGGTGAGAACATGTGAGCCATTCAGTTCTCCCTAGTTACTAGAATTAGGGCACTTGTCTCTGTTCTCCCCTAAATGATTGCACTTACAGAAGAATTTTCCAGCTTTCCTGACAGAACCGTACTCCCCCTAGAAAGATGAGTGTTTATCCTTCTCACTATCTATTCAACTGCAAGGAAGTACTTCAGGGCGGAAATAAGCCCTTCGATGACAAAGCCCCTTCAATGACAAAGCAGCTCATTTCAAAGCATCCTGGCTCACTCTTGTGTGTGCCTACTCACCCTGGGAACCATGTCTCAAACAGTTAACTCTCCCCCACTCCCCACGGCCCTCAGGAATGGGAGGGAGCAAGGAAACCACCAGTACAAAGTCACATGGCAACGACAACCGTTTGGCCTGTTTCGAGGTGCTTAGGCAGAAAGAAGCACAAGAAAACAAAAGGGAAGGGTATGTGAACTTGTAACCCTCATCCCCACATGCCACTGGGTTGGTGGGTGGCATGAGCAAGCGTTCAAGTTCCCCGAAGTGGGCGTTTTTTTATGGGGCCAAGTGACAAAGAACCAAAGAGGGTAAGAACTTGTGAGCAGCAAGTGGAAAACTACCAAGAACTGTCCCACCCCGCCTGCAACTCACGTCACCACGTGGAAGGGAGGGAAGCTTGCGTTCACTTCCCCATTAGGTGATCCTTCAGTCCTTGGAGACTCAATCACTGCTCTTTGGGGCCCACCCGCCTGCCCTTCTCCCAGTGTAGAGTTTTGGTTAAATGGTAATTTTTTTTTTTTGCCCAATCCCCTTCTCTGTTCTTTGTGTCCAAATGGAGTGACACTTTATCAGTGGGGTGGCAGGCCATGAATAGAGGATATGAATTATTGCTAATTGACTCCTGCCTGCAATTCTGTCTGCAGCTTTTATGAACCCCACATGTTTTAATTAACACGTCAGAAAGGCAACGTCAGCTCCAAAGTGCCAGAGAAGAGAGTACTTCAATTGATCCCTGCTCTGTGGTTGTCCAAATGGATCTGCTTAATGTGTACTTGGAGAAGGACAGTAAACATTCTGGAAAACAGTGTGAGAATGAGGCATACCAGGCAGTGGCTACATAAAGGAATCCTAGAGGGTTTTACCTTTGGGTTGATGTGTTGGCTTTGGCCATTTGGCGAGCGTTTTCTCGGGAGATGGGAATATGGGAACCCAGGGAGGAGCAGAGATCTTTTCATGATAAAAATTGAATGTACTTTGGCTGAGGATGGCTAATGCACTTGACTTAGTGGCTTGTGTTTTCACAGAACATGATTCAAGAATGCAGTGGTTTTTGTTTTTCTGGAAAGCCCATTGGTTCTAGAGATGTAAGAGGTCAGATTGAACTGGAGTTTCCTCTTATTGTGGCATCTTGGGCAAGAAATTTAATCTTTCCGAGTTGCTGCTAAAAGGGGACAAAGACAATAACTGCCTGTCTGAGGTGAGACGGCAGGTGAGAGACCACTCTGTCAAATGCAACATGACTATAAATACTATATAAATTCTTCACATGACTCGTAAATGATGTGACTGTCAATTCATTTATTGGCTCAAGACACATGTAATGAACATCCACAAGAAGCTGGTGAGATACAATATATACAGACTCGTTCCCTGCCCCCGCACTTTGCAGCTGATACTCCCAAATCGACTGGAAAATATAGCATGTTAAGTGCTGTGATGGAGCTAGAGACTGCATGGAAGCTCATAAAAATGGCACTTAACCTGGACTTGGAAAATTTCCAGAAGGCTTACTGGAGGAAGCAAGGTACGTGCAGAGCTTAAATGTCGTCTTCTCAGCGAGGACTCTCATGCCCACCTTATTGAAAAACCTAACCGCCACCCTCTCGTACACCCTATCCCCAGAGCCTGCTGAATTTTTTTACAGCACGTATCACCATCTGACACACTCTACATGTTTGCTTGTTTATGCTTCATGTCTGCTCCCCTCAACCATAAATTTAGATTCTTTTCTCTTTTTTTTCCTACTCTGTCCTCAGTGCCTGAAATAGTTCATGGCACATGGTAGGTACTCGATAGATATTTACCGAATGAACAGGAAACATTAAGTGTGATGTAGGCAGCCAAAAGGGCAGGAGAGAATATTCCAGGCGAGGAATAAGCATAAACAAAGACCAGGGGGCAAAGTGCAGATGGTTTTGCAGTCTTTGTCCACTCAGGTTGCCATGACAGAATATCATAGGCTGGGTGGCACGCAAAAAACAGACATTTATTTTTCACAGTTCTGGTGGCTGGAAGTCCAAGGTCAAGGTGCTAGCACTTTTGGTGAATGGTGAGTACAGCTTCCTGGTTCAAGGCTGGCTGTGTTCTTTTGGTGTCCTCACATGGCAGCAAGGCAGGGAGCTCTCTGGGGTCCCTTTTATAAGGTCACCAATCCCATTCATGAGGGCTCCAGCTTCATGACCTAATCACCTCCTAAAGACCTCATAGCCAAACACCATCACACTGGGGATGAGGTATAAACATATGACTTTGGTGTTGGGAGGGACACAAACATTCAGTCTGTGGCATTTGTATCAGCCAGAGTACACACATATGAGAGTAGAATATGGAGAGATGAGTCTAGGGGTAGGGAGAGCCGGATCATGGAGGGCCTTATAAGGCAAGTTAAAGAGTTTGGAATTTATTCTGAGGGTGATAAGGACAATCAAAGTATTTAATGTGAAAGTATTGATAAGAGCCGAGGACAGGGAGACTATGAGAAATCTCTTATAGAACCGTTGCCGTGTGGGGAGAGGTATTTGGGAGATAGACTCGACAGGCCTCCATGGCAGTGGGGAGTGATAGAGGGGGAAGGCTCAGTGATCAGGAACGGAGGCCCATTCAGGAGACCGCGTGCATGGTAGAGCCGGTTGGATGAAAACGATGGATCTTTGGTGTGGGACCTTCAACCGAACATGTTTTGGCTTTGTGAGCTTTTGTACATGTGGGTCAGTCTGCAAGTGGTCATTGGAGCCACAGGATTGGTTGGGATTTTCCAGGTAAGTTAGAAAAGGAAGGGGCCTATGGAAAGCCCCGAGAGACACCAATGTCAGAAGGGTAGACAGAGGAAGAGAAGACCAAGAAGGAATGTGAGAAACAGATTTCAGAGAGGTCCAAGGAAGACCAGGAATAGATGATGTCTCAAGGAGAGAAGAAACAGGGCCAGGTCAAGTTAGATATGAAAGTGCTGTGGGTTTGAATTGTGCCCCCCCCCCCCCGCAAATATCTTGAGGACTTAACCCCCTGTGAATTGACCTTATTTGGAAGTAGAGTCTTTGTAGATATAGTCAGGTTAAGATGCCGTCCTACTAGATTCTAGGGTGGGCCCTAATCTAATGGCTAGTGTCCTTCTAAGAAAAGGGAAATTTGTGTACCAAGAAACACAAGGAAGGCTATATGGATACGGAGACAGAGATTGGAGTGATGCAGCTACTAGCCAAGCACCAAAAAGTGCTGGCAACTACCAAAAGCTAGAAGAGACAAGGAAGGATCTTTTTCCAGAGCCTTCGGAAGAGCATGGCCCTGCTGACACTTTGATTTTGGACTTCTGGCCTCCAGAGCTGTGAGAGATTAAATTCCTGTTGTTTTAAGACACCCGTTATTTGTGGCAATTTGTTACGGCAGCCCTACAAAACTGATACAAGAAGGGGATGTGCCCACTGGATTTAGTGACAAGGCAATCATAAGAAATTGTAGTGACGGAGATCAGGTTGGGTATAACAATGATGAGGCCCCAGGCTGCAGGGGGCAGTGGAGCTAATGACAGGAGGGAGTGGAGACTGAGCATAGGCAACTCTTTCAAAAAATCTGGTATGGAAGGAAGGGAAAAAGAGGGCAGTGGCTACACGTTGTTCAGGAGATTTTATTTTTAATATGAGAATGTGATCATGTTTAAGTGCTGATGGAAATAGCCAGTAGTGAGGAAAACCGTTTCTGAAACTACAGGAAAGGGAAGATTTTGTTAGAGCAGGGTCTCTAAAAGGGGGAGGTAGGGGATCCAGGATGGAGGGCCAGTGAGCTCAGGGAAGACACGGGTGGGGCTGGAGGTTTGGCTGCAGGAAGCCAAGTGAATCTGGTGGGCAGCCCCCCTGCGGGCCAGAGTGCAGGGCCATCCTGAGGGTGGGCAGGCAGGGCCAATGGGAGGTTTGAGAAGTGAGGACAAGGCTGGCAACAGTCCGTGGGCAGACCCAGAGGACTGACGAGGGACACAGGGAATTCTTAGGTACCATAAAGAGTCCAGCTAGAAGTGGAGTCTAGCAGAGGTTGTGATTGCTTCTCCCACTCATCCCCTTTGCCTTGCTGACTGAGCCCCTATGTCAGGAACCCATCACTCAGGGAAGATACCCCCCTCTCTCCTTCTGCTGGATATTACTAAGTCTGCAGGAAGGTCAGGATAGTTCCTATAATGAACCAGTCCAAGACTTCAGTGGCCTAGCCTCATATACCTTTACATCTTGTTTAGCAAGTCAGAGGCTCTCCTCAAGTGCAGACTCAGGGATCCAGGTTCCTTCCCACTTGTGATGCTGCCACATCTATTCCTTGGAGAAGGGGAAGCAAGAGGGTGGGCAGTTGCACAAACTCAGTCCTTTGGTCCACATCCCGTTGGCCAGAATCTAGTCATATGCCCTCAACTAACAACATGGGAAACTGGGAAATGTAGTCTTTCTGTGTACCCAGGTAGAAGAATGCAACTGGTCCTCACGTAGCAAGTCTCTGCCCCAGTGTGTGATGCCTGGAATTATGGCAGCCATGCTACAACCATGAGGGCCATTAGTCTGACATGTTGAGGATAAAAGGGAGGAAGAGGTAAGGAATTTAGATGCTTGATGACATCATGAAGAGGCCAATTGAACCAGCCCGGGGCTGTGCTTTCTCTAGATATTTTTCTAAATGAGAGATAATAAATGTTTCCTATTATCAAACATTTTTGAATTGGTGATATGCATTTTTTGTTACTGGTAACCAAAAACTCCCCATTCAGAAATCATGAATTTAATTACGTTATTTAAACAAGTGATTACCCTTAGGTGATTATAATTCATTTTAGGCAAGGAGGTGGAACACAAACTGGTCTAGGTTTCAGGAAAGTCACCTTATTTAATCCTTTTCTTTTCTTTTCTTTTCTTTTCTTTTTTTTTTTTTTTTTGCAGCCCCATTGGGAAATGAGAATCAACATACTTTTTCATACTTTTTTTGTCTCAGATTTAGAGTAGGGTTGAATAGTTGCATGGAATTCACATTCTGTAAGAAACAATCAGGAATGTAACTATGCCGATTGGCATTTAAGCAGTCTATCATTGACGTAAGGATGTGAGCTTCCTCTCTAAGAGGATTCGTTCCTTCGTTTATCAAATATTTATGTATGACCTACTATGTGTGATTGATCCTCCGTGCTAGAATGGTCTAATAATCACGAGTGATATTTCTTTTATTTATTTTCATGCCCTTGTTACCTAGCAAACACGATTTGATAAGTGGAAGGCACATAAATTAATATTTGTTGAATAAAATTTGATCTCATTTTCCTAGTAGAGTTGAAAACACGTGGGTTTCCACTTCAGGCCATGCTGGAATGGAATCTTGACTTTGATCTAATTGGGTGACCTTGGGAAAGTTACTTAATCCAGCCGAGCCTCAGATGCCTATTTAGTGGGGATAAAAACCCACAAGGGAGAATAGTAAAGTCTGGTTTATTGCCTGGCACGGAATAGGCACATTGTAAATAGCCATTCTCTCCTTCTTCCTCCTTCTTCTGGTATGATCAAGCCACTCTCTATGTTCCAATTGATAAATATTCTAGAAACAAGTTTTATGGTAAACAGAATTAAGAAGATGAATCCACTGCCAGAAAATTATGTAAAGCACTTGCAAATTATTTTTTGCATTAGTTTCTATTTTGTAGGATCTGTGACAGGGTTTTCTGCTATTAGTACAGTAACAGAGAGCCAAAAACCTTGTATTTTAACGCCACGTGCCCAGAGCATCTCCCAAGCACACAAATGCAAAGAAAAGTACCTTCTCTCCATTTTTCAGGGGTATTTCTCTTTTTTTCGCTGAGTTAAAGGGTGGCTTAAATTCTGAGCTCAATGTAACATTACAGGCTTTGACCAACTGTTCTTTATTTGTTTGTTACTTCCGTCATGGTTGACCTGGGAGACAATTTTATGACAAGTTTAGACAGGAAAAAATTTGTCCCTGTTGGTGCTTGCTGTGTAGGCAGAGCAGAGTGGAGCTTGTACTTACTTGGTTTGAACTGAAAAGTGCTGCACACGGTCAGAAGCCCTGAGTTTGAGTCTCTGCTCTGTGACTTAGGTGGAACGTGGCATTGGCATTTCATTTGCCCTGGCCTCGCTCAGTTTCCCCTTCCGCAAAACTGGGATTTTAGATCAGATAATTCTGGAGGTTCCTTGAGCTCTAAATCCTGGGCTAGTGGTTTCTTTGCTGTTCCTCGCTCCTCTTCTTGATTTCTTATTTCAATATTCACTTCTTAAATAATTCAAAAGAAGAACAAAGGCAATCAGTGCTCTATTATTTTTCCGTAGGAAAAAAATGAAAAAGCCTAGATGTTCAATAAGAAAGAAAAGGCTAAGTGAATTCTTTGGTGAAAACTTAACCAACTCAGTGAACTATTATCATCCAATGATCAAAAGCTATGCTTATTGAAGTCTCTCTAGCAAAACGGGAACATGTTCTTGTATGATGTTAAATGAAAAAAGGCAGAAGATAAATGATCCCTCTGCTATGAGAACAACAATGTGAAAGGAATCTGTACAAATTCTAGAAGGGAGTGCAAAAAGTGAAAGCAGTTGATATGTAAAAAATAAGGTTACTTTCTCACTTCCTGTGAGAGGAAGGAAGGGTTCAACATGTTTTCGGTTTTCCATTGGGTGTCTTGACTTACAAATTTTTCTAAAGTAGACTAATGGCTTTGGGTGTCATATATGCTTAGAAGGAGCTGGAGGGTGGCTGACCTTCCTCCTCTGTGTCCCAGCTCTTTCTGTGACAGGGAGCTTGTCCTGGGGATAATGAGGGAGGAAATGTGTTCCCTACTTAGACCAGGTTTTGTTTCTCTGTCCCTGTCCACCTTCTTTGTTTTTGTTCCTTGTTGTTATCTACTTTCCCTCAATACTACTTTCTTTTGAAGAACAATTTAGATACAATTAAATGCACAGATCTAAAGTATATAGTTCCATGCATTTTGATAAATGTATACATCTGTGTAATCAACTCTCCAGTCAAGATATAGAACATTTTCATCACCTCTGAAAGTTCTCTGTGTCCATATCTCCTTGCTTCCCAGTGACCATTGTTCTGATATCTATTGACATTAGTTTTGTCTGTTCTGGAACTTCATGAAATGGAATCATACAGATGTCCTTTCTCTCTCTCTCTCTCTCTCTCTCTCTCTCTCTGTCTTGTTTCTTTTACCCAACAGATGTTTTTCAAGATTCATCCATGTTGTGTATATCAGCATCTCATCCCTTTTTGTTTCTAGGTGGTATAGCCCTGTGATAGACTGAGTAATGGCCTCCAACATATCCATGTCTTAATCTCCAAAACCTATGAATCTTACTTTATGTTGCAGAAGAGACTTTGTCATTGTGATTAAGCTAAGGATCTTGAGATGGGAGGATTAGCTTGGATGATCCAGGTGGATCCTAAATGTAATCACTGGAAAAGGGACAAGGAGGGAGATTTAACTACAGAGGAGGAGAAGGCAACATGATAGAGGTATAGATCAAAGTGGTGCCAAGGAATCATGAGCCAAGGGTCACGAGCCAAGGAATACAGGAGGCCACCAGAAACTGACAAAGGCAAGGAAACAGATTCCCTCCTGGAGCCTCTAGGAGGAACCAGCCCTACCCACATCTTGACTTTAGCCCAGGAGAACTGATTTTAGCCTTTTGCCCTCCAGAACGGTAAAAGGATAAATGTGTGCTGTTTTAAGCCACTGCATTTGTGGTAGTTTGTTATAGTGACACTAGGCAACTCATGTAATTCCATCATATGGCTATACCACCATTTGTTTATCCATTTACCTCTTGATGAATTTGGGGTGTTTGTTGTTTGAGGCTATTCTGGAAAAAGCTGCTAGGAAAATTCTTATATAAACCCTTGTGTGGACATATGTTTTTATTTATCTTGGGTAAATACACCTAGGCATGGAATTGCTGGGGCATAGAGTAGCTGTGTGTTTAACTATATAAGAAACTTCCAGTTTTCTCAAGTGATTTGTACCATTTTACACCAATAAAGCATGAGACCTTGTCTCCTTAAAACAAACAAACAAGAAGGCTAAAGTCATTCACCCTAAATGGTAAGGGATTGGTGGGTGCAATTCGTGGGTCCTTTTTGGATGGTTCCAGACCCTGATTGTATTTCCAGAGTCCTCACAATGAGCTCTAATTCAGATTTATGCCTGCATTTTTTTCTTTATTGTCTTTTCTTGGAAAAGAAATAGTTCACCTGCCTAATTGCCCCCATTTTCTCTTCCATCTGTCCCTGTGCTCCCCATTAGCACACACTGTACTTTCTCTGTGGGTGGGAGTCACAACCCAGAGGCCTGGACAACCCAGGGAGCAGGAGCCAGCAAGTCTAGACCTCAGGGTCCTGAGAGGGACACAGGAAACAAGAACGCAGTATGCCGAATGCCTTTCCCATTGGGGCAGTCAACCATATTATTCTTCAGTTAATGGAATTTTCTTACTCCTGTAAGTAGAAAAACACCAGTAGCCCAGATGCCGCCCACTCCAGTAGTTGATAAAACACTCAAAGAAAAGGGATCAGGGAAGGGGAAGGGAAAAGGGAAAACCCTGCTGGATCTGTTGCCCTGTTTTATCTGGGGACGCAGTGGCGGGGGTGGGGGGCTATTTTGTTATTTTGTTCTTTGTTTTTTTAACCTAAGGAAAATGTGCCAGGCCCACTGCCAACCCCGATCCTTCTAGATTCCAGAAGCCTTCTGACGTTTAGCTCAAGAACAAAGAGGTGGTTGTTCTCCAGATATGGTCTTGATGAGCCAAATTTTGACACTTGAAAGAGGATCTGGAATTTGGGGGTCAGTTGGTTTATCCCCCATGATCTTCATACTTGTTCAGATCATGGATCTTTAAAAAATGGTTCGTCAGCTTGCCAAAACTCTTCTCTTGTCTCTTCTCATTTGTAATACCCACGTAGTGATACCTGCATAGCACATAAACTTCCAAACACACACCCTCCACGTGAGCCCATGTTGCGTTCTAGCATATCGTTGGAATTGCTGAATTTATATCTGCATAAATCTTGGTCTGCTGGCCATACTGAAAATGTTGAGAACTCAAGATCTTGCCTATCATTTGTGACCCTTTGAGGGCCAAGGAGAGTCTTGTATATAATATCAGTAGGGTGGACCCATCCCAAACATTAGTCCTGGATCTCAGAGATGGTCCCTTGGCAGTGACTGGTTATGATGCCAGGCTCAGCTAGATGTTGACCTGGGAGCCCTCTTTGCATATGGTGGTACAAGCCCTCTCCCTACCATGCAATTGTAATACCTCTGGAATGTGAGACCAGCGTATGGTATGGACATGAAATTTGCACAGAAGCAGAGGCCCCATGGGAGGTGTGGTGCACAACTTTGCCAAGGAAGGTATTTGGACAGGCCCCAGTCTTAACGCCAAGGGAGAGGTGGAACCACTCAGCAAACTCACTTTGGTGTGGAAAATGCTACACGGGGTTTTGATGAGACTTTCCTCCCAGAGCATCTTCTATATTGGACTCATAACATCAACCATTTGTTGTGCCGGACGTAACAATACACGCTTGACCTACATCATCTCTTTACCTTCTCACCCTACCTGGAAGTTAGGTTCAGAAACAGTTGAACGACTCCTTCCAGCTACCTTCATTTCACCATCTCCTTCCAAGCTAGGCATGCTGAGAACCTGCACCCTGTGGTCCTGGAATGTGAGAGCAGTGTGGATTATGGGTACATGCTTGTCCTCTTCAGGTTGAATGGAATCATATACTCTTGCTGAGTCCTCATGTCCTCATCTGTAAACTGGAGGATGCCATTCTCACCTCTTCCCAGTGTGGTGGTGAGGGGCAAAGGAGACTTTGTGAATGACAATGTTTGATCACCTGTTGAGGCCATACCTGTAAGTGATTATTGTTCTTGGTGGGGGAGGGAAGGCTCACTTAGGCAACACGAGGGACTACAGACCTTCCTTGACTTAAAAGGAGGTTTCATCCTGATAAACACATCGTACGTTGAAATCCTAAGTTGAAAATACATTTAATACATCCAACCTACCAAACATTTTAGCTTAGCCTGGCTACCTTACATGTACTCAGAATACTTACATTAGCCTGAAGTTGGCAAAAAAAATCTAGCACAAAGCCTATTTTATAACAGAGTGTTGACTACCTCATGCAATTTACTGAGTATTTGCACCCAAAGTGAAAAAGTGGTTGTCAGTGTATCAGTTGATGACCCTTGGGATTGTGATCATGTGGCTGCTGTTGGCCAGCGTCATGAGAGATGATGGGCCTGCATATCCCTAGTATGGAAAAAAGAGGATAATTCAAAATTTGACATATGACGTCTACTGAATGCATTTTGCTTTTGCGTCATCATAAAGTCAAAAAATCGGCAAGTCAAAACATCTAACTCTGAGACTGTCTGGACTTGTCTTTGGCAGAAAATGGCACCCAATGAGATTAGCACCTGGAAATCAGGATAGTACCCAGAGGGGAGGTTAGTACTCAGGGAGGATGGTGGACCTGGCCAAGTACTGAGAAGGTCCTTACTCAGAGAGGGGGATGATACCCAAGGGGAGGTGGGACCCAGAGGGGAGATTTTGGGCCTTGGAGATGCTCCTCACCTGATTTAGCCTATAAAGGGGCCCGATGGCCAAGGTCAGATGAGATGCAAAGAGACTGCTTGTGCACTTCTTTATTTCTTTTTGTATCAAAATAAGGAGCAACAGCACGTCCTAAACCTTTAGTGCTCTGCCCACAGTTAGGTGTTTTAGAACGTCCATTTGTCCACAATGGTTTTAGATTTCTGCCCAAGGAACACTAGTTAAGGTCAACATTACTGTGATCAAACTGATCTCATATTTCTCCTGCCTGGAAATACCTACAATTCCTTAAAACAATGTTTCAATTTACCACAAGTCCGGTGGCATTTTAAAGTGAAATAAAAAACCCACCCTCCTTTTCCTGTCTCCCACTCCTAGTGTTTTGGAGACAGCAGCACACACACGGACTTTCAATCAAGGGGAGGCTGTTTGTCGTTTATTCTGTGCACCTCTATCTTTGCTGAAGCGGAGCGCTGTGATAATCCTACGGACACTGGTGACTCAGGTTGGACCATGGGAAGGAAGTGGGCGAGTCCTAGTTGAATGACTTTGCCGTGTGCTTTCACATCCACCCGACGTGTTCCGGAGCTTGAGTGAGAAGGATCATTAAGTCAGTTTGGGTTAGGAGCTCTTCATTCACCTAGTAAGCTCCGTGACCTGCCTTCCCTCCATTGTGCCTGCATTTGCACCTGTGGTCAGGTGCAATCTCAATTTGGCAGGTGCATCTCAATCTGTTAAATTAGTGAACTGCTTTCATGCTGGTTGCCACATAACCACTACCTGGACACTTCCCGACCTCCCCAAGGACCTGTGTCTAATTGGTAGATGCCTGTTATTGCATGGATCGTTTAATAGCTGTCACTTCCGCTTGTAGGGCAATTAAAATAAATTCCCACCCACATAGGTGGTGGAAGGTGCCATGCCTTCCCTTGTCTGCAAAAGTCTCTGTGGTTTTTTCAGGATGAGAAGATTTTTGTTTAGGTGATTGAGAAAACCAGATTTAGAGAAGACACTCCATCCTCGTGATGCAAGGATCTGAATTTATGTCTGCTGCTTTTTTCTTTTTTTGGTACCAAAAAAGTCACGGGAATAATTCAACCAGATAAAATAGCAGACATGTGGCCTAAAATAAGATGAAGTTTGCACAACAAGGCAGATGCCATCTGGCCTGGTAGCAATTCGATGAAGGTGGATTCATTCTCTTTAATGTCAGAACTACCTGGGGTTGTTGCCTATGTGTAGAATCTTGGGAAACGTTGGAGGCAAAATTGAGAAAGCAATTCTGATTGAGAGTTGAATCCTGTACTGCAGTTGATCACCATAAGCCACGCCCATACTGTAAATCTGTCCTTAATTTTCATATATTTATCCCTCCCATTCCCTGGTAATATGCAATCATTGTAAAAACAATTAGAATACTCGAAAGTACATATTTTCCCCCATTCCAGCTACTGCCAACCCTTCCCTTCTCCCCACAAAGAGTCTCAATGTTTTTTTTAAAACTTTTTTTATTTATTTGAAAGAAAAAGAGAGAGAGTGAGTGGGGGAGGGGCAGAGATTGAGATGGGGAGAGAGAGAATCCCAAGCAGGCTCCATGCTGTGAGCATAGAGCCCAATGTGGGGCTTGATCTTACGAACCGTGAGATCGTGACCCGAGCCAAAATCAAGAGTCGGATCCTTAACTGACTGAGCCACCCAGGTGCCCCTCTCTTAATGGTTTGATGTGTACCTTTCCTAACCTTTCTTTCTTTTTCTTAAAGTTTACTTATTTTTGAGAGAAAGAGACAGAGTGTGTGCAGGAGACCGGCAGAGAGAAAGGGAGTCACAGAACTAGAAGCAGGCTCCAGGCTCTGAGCTGTCAGCACAGAGCCCAGCACAGGGCTGGAACTCATGAGCGGTGAGATCATGACCTGAGCTGAAGTCAGACGCTTAACAAACTGAGCCACCCAGGTGCCCCTCTAATACCTGCATATAAACATGTATTTTTAATGTTTAGCATATCAAGTATACTATCTATAACCCACTTTTTTCCCACTTAATTTAGTGGATGGAAGGGCATGCTCCCCAGATCCTGCCTTAGAGTTGAGGCACTCATTTCCCCAGCTGTCAGGAAATTGATCGGTGACAGATCACAGCCTAGGCTTTGCCCTTGATCAAAATGACACCTTCTCCCAGGCGGCAGCTCCCATCCAGGGGTCCTTCAGTGCAGGGTACAGAGGCTCAGCTTTTACTCTGAAAAGCCTTCCCAGCTTCAGAGTTTCCTTTGGGATCAGCTAGGGCCCCTGTTCCAAACACATCTCAGTTCAACTTCTTCTGTCCCCTCCTACTTTGTTCATTCCTACGCAGGTGTTGTACCTGAGGGCATTTCCCAGTAAAACTCCAGCCTTCAAACCTCCATCCAAGCTGAGAGCTCGGAGGGACAACGCTTCATCTTTCCAATGTCTGTAGAGTATTCTATTCAGATCTAACAAACAAATAGGTTTAGTCTCATTCTATTTCATCATGGTTTATATTTTCTGTTTATTATTCTTACTGCTTGCTTCTAATTTTTAATATATTTTATTTTACTAGCTTAATATGTGTTTTTTTGTACTTTTTTTCTTTCTAGACAAACACTGTCTGACAGAAATGTAATGAGAGCCACATATGTAATTTAAAATTTTCTAGCAGCCACAGAGGCATGATGCTGGGGGTCATCTAAGAATTCTGACAACCACACACATTAAAAAGGTAAAAAAAAAGTGAAATTAATTTTAATAAAAATGTTATTTAATGCAAGATAGCTGAAATATTATCATATCAATATATTCAAAGTAAAAATTATTAGAAAATGTTTAAATTTTTTGTTGTTGTATTGTCTTTGAATTCCAGTATGTATTTTACAGGTACAACACATCTCAATTTGCAGTAGCCATATTTCAAAGGTTCAATAACGACATGTAGCTAGCACACTTCTAGAGGTTTGAAAATCTCCATCAAAATTATATTCTAGGACATTAGTAAAAATGAAGGACCTCCAAAAATTCCCTCTTCCAGAAACGCCACAAGAACCTTGGCAAATAATTTCAGAATTGACTTTTTCAGAACTCTGGAAACTAACCAAAGCCTTGCAGCAATCTGCAGAGCATCTATTCAAGAAAAATAGCTGAATCCTGGTAAGAACAATGAGCTTTGTGTCACTTTAACTTGCCCTCTTTCCATATCCCCTCCCCAGCACTGCCGCAGCCCGGAAATCCAAGAGCCTGCAGTCACAGTGAAAATGGGCAGCCTGGTCGCCCCTGGGGAGTGGGGGGTACAGAATGGGGCTGGAGCTCCTTGAAAGCCCCATGCTTAGAGAATTGTCATTATTTGACCTGTCTGATGGTTCCTTGGAAGACCCCATTTGCAAAGCTGTCTTTATTTGATCTGACTCTGAGCTCATCTAGCACAAACAGCCTCTTCCCCAGGGGTGTGTGTTGAAAAGAATCAGAGGCAATTATTGAACATCACAGCTCCTTGAGGTGGCAGAAAACAGTTGGGACAAACAATAGGCTAACCAAAAGGCTTAAAAGGAAAAGCCGAAGAATGGATGTCCATAGGGGGCTTTGAAAATCTCCGAAGTATCCCTGGGAACTCAGAAGACCATGCAAATGTGTAAGACTCTGAGCCTGCACAGGGCTGTTATGTGTGTTTAGGAAAGACCTGAGAAGTGCCTAGCTCTCCCCACTGGTTAGGATGGAGTTGTAGGTATTTGGCTAAATGTCTTGGCAAGGACTGGGAGCCTTATTGGTTCCAGTCATCTAAGGAAGTCTCTGTTGCATCATTAACAGACCACTAAGTTAACTGATCAGGGACTTCAGTGGCCTCATACAGTAAAGAATATACATTTTACAGAATCAGTGCAGAAAATTCAATAAACAAACAAACACAAAACAAACAAGAAGCCTGGGATGAGATTTGATTTCCAGAGCTGCTACATTATATTATTCAAAATGTCCAGTCTTCAACAAAAAATTATGAGACATGAAAAGAAAGTAGGTCCCATACACAACAAGAAAAGAGTCACTAGAAACAGTCTCTGAGGAGACACAAATTGAACTTCTTATACAAAGTAAATCAGCTTTGTTAAGTATGTTTAAAAAGATGCAACTAAAGGGAACCATGACAAAAGAAAGAAATGGGAAAAAAGTCATATATATAAAATCTTCAGGAATTCACAAAAAAGAAAAAATCAGTATAAAAAAAATCAGTTGCATTCCTACACACTAGCAATGGAAAATCCAAAAATGAAATTAAGAAAATAATCCCAGGTATAATAGCACCCACAAAATACCAAAGAATAAATTTAACAAAAAAAGCACAAGGCTTGCATGCTGAAAACTGTAAAACCTCGGTAGAAGAACCCACAGAAGACCTACACAAATGGGAAGACATCCTGCGTTCTGGATCAGAGAAAGGCAATATCACCTACATTGATTTTCAGGTTCACCACAATCCCTATCAAAATTCCAGCTGCTGCTCTTTGCAGAAGTTGACAAGTTGATCCTAAAATGCATATAGAAATACAAGGGATGAGTGAAAGCCAAAGCAATTCTGGAAAAAAAAAAAAAGAAAGAAAAGAAAAGAAGAAAGTTTGAGGATTCACATTTTCCAATTTCAAAACTTAAAGCTGTATAATCAAGATGGTGTGGTGCTGGCATAAGGATAGACTAGACAATGGAACAGAACTGAAAATCCAAGGATCAACCCGTACGTTTAGGGACATGCATTTATTTTCAACAAGACTGTGAAGACAATTCAATGGGGAAAAGTAATCTTTTTAACAAATGGTGCTGGGACAACTGGATATCCACATGTGTAAAAAATGAAAGTGGACGCTTTAGCTCACACCAGTTTTAAAATTTAACTCAAAATGGATCAAAGACCTAAATATAAGAGCTAAAACTATAAAGCTCTTAGAAGAAAACATAGGTATGAAAGACTATCATACTGCATATTTCTAGTCCAGGAAAAGATTAAAATTAGAAATCTGAGGTTATGGTTTCTATTGGACGCATATCACTTTCATACCATTGTAAAGCCCAAAACTCATAAATCAAACCATTGTAAGTTGGGGACCATTTATACCCTGTCAGGAAAGTGAAAAGAGCCACAGAAGAGGAGAAAATATTTGTAGATAATTTATTTGATAAAGATATGGTATACAGAATATATAAAGAACTATCGTAATTCAACAATAAAAAGACAACCCAATTTAAAAATGGGCAAAGAATTGAACAGACATTTCCCCAATGCAGATATGCAAATGGGTAACAAGCACATGGAAATATGCTCAATACCATTAGTCACTAGGGAAATGCAAATCAAACACACAATAAAATACTTTACACTCACTAGGATGGCTATCATCAGAGACAGATAGTAATAGGTGTTGACAGGGATGTGGAAAAACTGACCCCTCATACATTACTGATAGGAATGTAAAATAAATTGTGCAGTCGCTCTGGAAAAAAGTTGGACAGTTTCTCAAAAAGTTAAACACAGCATTTCCATATGACCCAGAAATTCCTCTCCCAGGTACATACTCAAGAAATGATAACGTATGTTCACACAAAAACTTGTACGTGAATGTTCATAGCAGCGTTATTCATAGTTTCCAGAAAAGTGAAAACAGCACAAATTCTATCAGTTGATGAGCTGAGAAACAAAATGTGGTATATCCATATAACGGACTATTACTCAGCCGTTAAATGGAGTGAAGTATTGATTTGAGGTACCACATGGATAAACCTTAACAACATCATGCTAAATGAAAGAGGTCAGATATCGAAGGCCACAAATTGTTTGATTCCATTAGTATGAAATGTCCAGAACAGGCAAATCTGTAGAGATAGAAAGTACAATTGTGGTTGCCGGGGGCTAGGGTTGGGGGAGGGAGGAATGGGGCATGATTGTCAATGGAACGAAGGTTCTTTTTGTGGAAATTGTTGCTCAACATTATGAATATACTAAAATATAATGAACACTTTAAAAAGGTGAATTTTATGCTGCTTTGTAAATTATGTCTCAATCTAAAAAATAAAAGTAATTTTTAAAAAGGAGATGCAAGAAAAAAATTCATTCTGTTAGATAGTCTTACATTTTCAACAAATCTATTTTAACCTACATTTATCTATCAACATCAAGAATTAAATAGCATTTATAACTCCTCTTCCTTTCTATTATCTCCCCAACCTGAGAAATTTGCTTCACTCTTGCTCTCCCTACTCAACTCTGTACATCCTAGATTTTGTTGTTGATGATGGTAATGGAAATCATATAATTATTGCTTGTTGAGTGCTGAGTGCTAAGTGCCAAGTACCATATTTGTTTCATATGCGTCGTCTCGTTTTTCCCAAGCTCTTAACTACTACCTCGAAGCACCCCTCAGACTGTTTAGGGATTTTTTTTAAACATTGTTTTCCTCCAACGTTTTGTAACATTATTTTAAATCTCCTTTACAAAATTTTAAATTAAATGATATAAGAACACTATAATTATTTTTTGCATTGGTTTCTTTTTTTAACATTTATTTATTTCTTTATTGTTTATTTATTTTAATATAATTTATTGTCAAATTGGCTAACATACAGTGTGTAAAGTGTGCTCTTGGTTTTTGGGGTAGATTCCCATAGTTGATCGCTTATATACAACACCCAGGGCTCATCCCAACAAGTGCCCTCTTCAATGCCCATCGCCCATTTTTCCCTCTCCCCCACCCCCTAATCCACCCTCAGTTTGTTCTCTTTATTTAAGAGTCTCTTACGATTAGCCTCCCCCCTCTCTATTTGTAACTATTTTTTCCCCTTCCCCTCCCCCATGGTCTTCTGTTTCTCAAAACCCTCATGAGGGAAAACATATGCTATCTTTCTCTGACTGACTTATTTCATTCAGCATAATACCTTCCAGTTCCATCTACGTTGCTGCGAATGGCATAACATTTGTTTATTTTTTGACAGAGACAGAGTGTGAGTGGGGGAGGGGCAGTGAGGGAGAGGGAGACACAGAATCTGAAGCAGGCTCCAAGCTGTCAGCACAGAGCCCGATGTGGGGCTGGAACCCACAAACCATGAGATCTGACCTGAGCCAAAGTCGGGTGCTTAACTGACTGAGCCACCCAGGTGCCCCTGCATTGGTTTCTTTAAGCTACTTTCCTTCTGTGGCTTCTATGACACCACATACTCCCAGTATTCTCTTATCTCTAGAAGACTCCCTCTCATTCTCTTTTGCTTGATTCTCCTCTTTTTCCTGACTTCTACATAGTGGAGTATGCCAAGACGGAGTCCTCAGACCTCTTCTGTCTTCACTTACCGCATACTTTGGGTGATCTCACCTGGTCCCGTGTCTTTACACACCATCTTTCACAGATAATTCTCAAATCTGTACCTCCAATCTTGACCTCTAAACTCCACTCGCCAATTTGACATCTCCCCCCTTGGATGTCCAGTAGGGATGTCAAAAACTAACATGTCCGAAACGAAACTCTTTGTTCTCTCCCCAGATTTGGTCTTCCTCGGGTATTCTCCACCTCTGTGAATGGCACCCTATTAACCCTCTTACTCAGGTCAAACATGCCCAAATCAAACTGGAACATCCGCTTTCTCTCATACCCCTCACATTCAATCTCCTAGGAAATTCTGTTGGTTCTATCTTCAAAGCACATCTCCAGTTCCTCTACTAATGTCATTCTGGTCCAAAGCAACATCACATCTCTCCTGGGTTATCACAATAGATTCTTAACTGTCCTGATTCTTTCCCTTTGCCTTTCTACAATCTTGCCTCCAAACCAAAGAAAGAGTGATTTTTTTCCCCCTATTGTTTATCATCACATTAGAATATAATCCAAAGTCCTTTCCATTGTACACAGACCTTAGGATATCTGGTTTCTTGGTACCTCCGCCCTTCCACCTCCCACTATTCTCCTTACATTCACTTGACTCCAGCCACACCTGCCTCCTATTGTTTCTTGAGTTTTCCAAGACTACATCTGCCTTTTCAGTGCTTGGAACACTTCCCCTCCACATCCTCATGGCAGCCTTCCTCACCTCATTTGGTCTTTGATCCAATGTCTCCTCAGAGATGCCGTCTCTGACCACCATCATCAATAATAGCAGCTTTTTCCGTTCACTCTTTATTCTACATTGTTTTTCTTCATAGCACATGTATGTTTGTTGACTTTGTGCTCACAAGAGTGCAGATATGATAAGGATAGTCCTTTGTTTTATTTACACCTATATCTTTAGCACCTAGAATAACTTAATAGATGGTTTTATTGTTTATCATCAAAGCAAAAAAGATGAGTAAGAGCGGTGGCTGTGTAGTCAGTCTCACGGGTCTAAAGGTCAGCTTTGCCAAAAGGCTGTACAACCTTGGGCAAATTATTTGTGTGTCTTGTTTTCTTCATCTATATAATGGAGCTAATAAGAAGTCATACCCACGGTTATCGTGGGAAAATTAAATAAGATATAATCAGAAAGATTATGGGGTGACATGTAATTTGAATCTTTGTATGTCCAAACCTGCCTTCTTTTTCTGATCATAGAAGAATCCTAGTTTGGCTGGGAACGGAGTTCTAGAATTCCCTCTGCATTCTGTCAGTGTGGTTTCTCTCTTCCAGCCTTTGAAAACTGCAGATGAGAATTTCAACGTGAGTCTTCTGTCAGTAGTCTTCTGTTTTTGTCTGGAAGGGTGTAGGATTTTTATCTTCAGCTTTGTGACAACAGAGATGGAACTGGAGAATGCTATGCTAAGTGAAATAAGCCAGACACAGAAAGACAAATACTGTATGATCTCACTTATAGGTGGAATTTTTTAGAAGTTGAATGCATAGAGAGAGTAGAATGGTGGTTGACAGGAGCCCGGGCAGTGGGGAAAATGGGAGATGTTGGCCAAGGGGTACAAAATTTCAGTTGTAAGATGAGTAAGTTCTGGGGACTTAATGCACAGCATGGTAACTATAGAACTAATATAGTTAATAATACTGTACTGTTATAGTTGAAATGTGCTAAGAGAGTAGATCTTAAGTGTTCTCACCAAAAACAGGTGAACAGGAAAAGTTAACTGTGTGAGGTAGTGGATGGATGTGTTAATTAGCTTGATTGAGGTCATCACTTCACGATGTGTACACATATCAAATCATCATGTTTTATACGTTAAATATATGGGGAAATACATTCTTCTTTATTATTTGGGGAATAAATATGGGGAAAATAAATCTCATCACGGCAGGGTTAGTTGACTGTTTTCTTTAATATTCCTGCTACATGTGTTTGGTGGGTTCCTTTGATATAAAAATCCAACTCTTTCTTTAGGGGAGGGGTTTTAAAAACTATTTAATGGATTATGGTTCTCCTCCCAAGTGAATTATTGCCCTTTGGAACTCATTTAAGTGGCTGAATCTCTTAGATTTCTACCCATATTTCATATCCTAGTCTTAAAATGTCCATTTCCTGGTTTTCATTTTTTTTAGTTGTGCAAACACTGTGTTTGTTTTTGCTATTCAGCACCCCCAGTAAGGTTATTCTGATGTACGTTTCTTTTTTAACTTCCAAATATCTTCTCTATTTTTATAGTAGTTTGCCTCATGGATCTCAATTTTTCACAAGTATCAATGAATGCTATAGACTAAAGGTGCATGTCACCCCACAATTCATATGTTGAAACCTAATCCCCCCCATGTGATTGTATTGCAGGTGGGGCCTTTTAGATCACGAGGGTGGAGCTCCGGTGAATGGGATTAACGTTCTTGTAAGAGAGACCCCAGAGAACTTCCTTGGCCTTTTTACCATGTGACAATTGGGCAAGAAGTCAGCTTTTTGTGAACCAGGGAGAGTGCCTTCCTTAGGCACTGAATCTGTGGGCACCCTGATCTTGAACTTCCCAAGAGTTGTGAGAAATAATTCCTGTTGCTCTCAATCTACAGTACTTTTGTTATAGCAGCCTGAACAGGTTAAGAACACACTAAAATCTCTTACAAAGTCCCCTCAAGTTTTTGTAGTTTTCCCAATGTCTTCATGGCTTTCCTTCTCTGATGATTCTCCAAATGGGTTTACCTGTCCCATCGTCCTAGACTAATGCACTATGGAATTGTGTAGTGACTCCCAAAGTTGTCTTTCCATTTAATCCACATTGTATCATATCTGGATAAGACTAATCAGAGCGTGTAATAAACAGGGCTTTTTTTTAGTTCCAGTTAGAAGTAGTTTTCTTCCCCATTTTAGTTTTATTTTGCTTACTTGCTTCTTGACATTTAAAAAAATAAATTGTAACTTCATTGTTTAACTTTCACACGTAAGCTTATTAAGTTCAGACTTTACGTTTTGTGGGAATAGAGACAGTGGAGGCTGGTGTAAAAGGGTGATGCTCTTTTCCTACTGAAGAGTTGGCATATGAACGGTTTTAGTTGTGCTTTTATTTTTTCCTATCCTTAGTATGTTATTCTACTGTTTTATCAATCAAGCAGTGAGACTGTGAGATTGTGATTTTTTGGCAATATTTCTGTATTATTTTTTGTGATATTTCTGTAGCATTGAGTTTATAGGACTATAGGATTAGTCTCTCAGTCAGTATTCTTCTTTAACTGAGCCCTTCTGTGTAATTATCACCATCTGACTGCTATGGGAAATTTGAAAATGTCTTTGTTCTTACCTTCAGAACAGACAGTTTGATTAGAGGGGACAAAACAATAAAACAGAAAAAGTGTATGATTAGGAACGAATTGGAGATAAAAATAGAGATTAGAGATAAAAATATATAGATGTCCTGAGGAGAAAGAAACAAGTGCAGGATGAGATAGTCATCAAATTCTACATGAAACTTGTGTGGAGTCTTAATGGATGAGCATCATTTGAAAAGGCAGGGCAGTGAAGTCTGGCTTTCCAGATGAGAGGAACAATGAAGGAAATGGTGTTTGTGTGACAGTACAGATCCAGGCTTGATTATAGTATATGGTATATATAGATAGTATATATATATATATAGATTATAGTATATAGCATATAATATAGTATTATCTACATTAAAGTAGACCAAAGAGGCAAAAATTGAAAGAGGAACTTCGCTGCAGATCCCATCGGCCTCAAAAAGATAAGAGGTTTTTTTTAAGAGGGGAGTTTGAAAAGACTGTGTGTAAAAAAGGAAGCAGGAAGTTCCTAGAAAATTTCCACATATCAAAATAGACTCGAGAAAAACATATTACCTGAATAGCTATTAGAGAAATTTAATTATTATTTAAAACCTCCTCTCAAGGAAAACTCTCGTCGCTGAAGTCTTCAATGGTGAATTTGCACAAATTTAGAGAATAACACCAATCTTACACAAATGGTCTCAGAAACTAGAAGAAGAAAAAATAATCTAATAGTCATTATATGAGGAAAGCATAGCCTTGATGCCAAAACTTGAAAAGGAAGGAAAATTCAGGTCAATCTTACTACAGAATCCACAAGCAAAAGTCCCAAACAAACACCGGCCAACCAAATTTAGCATTAAGTAGAAGATAATTTCATGATGGAATTAAATCAGCTCCAAGAATAACATTTGAGAATCAGTAGAAGTTACCACAAGAACCAATAAAGCTGTGATTATCCCAGAGATGAAGAAAAATCTTTTGAGACATTTTATCATCCTTTTATTGTTTTATTATTATTATTTTTAATGTTTATTCATTTTTTTGATAGACAGAGCATGAGTAGGGGAGGGGCAGAGAGAGAGAGGGAGACACAGAATCCGAAGCAGGCTCCAAGCTCTAAGCTGTCAGCACAGAGCCCGATGCAGGGCTCAAGCTCACGAACCGTGAGATCATAACCTGAGCTGGAGTCGGATGCTTAACCGACTGAGCCACCCAGGCTCCCCTTTATTATCCTTTTAAAATACACTTATCATGATGAACACTGAGTAGTGTGTGCAATTGTTGAATCACTGTATTATGCACCTGAAGCTAATATAACACTCTACATTAACTGTACTGGGATTAAAATAAAAAGCTTAATACAATATTATCATCCATACAAAAGTATTCTTAGAAAATTGGGCATAGGGGAGAACTTCCTCAATCTGGTGAAACTTACCTTGAATAAAAAACAAAAGCTATAGCAAACATCTTACTCATTGGTGAAATGTTGAAAGATTTCACTCTGGAAGTGGGGAAAAAGGCAAAAATGTCCACTTTTATTCCTATTCAACATTGTACTGGAAGTCCTACCCAATGAAGAAAAGCCAGACATGGAAATGAAAGATATATTAATCGGAAAGAAAAATATACAACTCTCATTATATATAGATTATATCAGAGTATGTGTAAAATATCCAAAAGAACCTACAGGTATAGAAATGCAAAGGACCAAGAAGAGTAAAGCACTTTTTGAAATTCTCATTAAAAAATGTTTAATTCCAGGGTAATTAACATACAGTGATATATTAGCCTTAGGTGTAAAATATGGTGATGCAAAATTCCATACAGCACTCAGTGCTCATCAAGATAAGTGTGCTCTTTAATCCCCTTTATCTATCTCACCCACCCCCGACTCCCCTCCCCTCTGGTAACCGTCACTTTGTTCTCTATAGTGAAGAGTCAGTTTCTTGGGGCGCCTGGGTGGTTCAGCTGGTTAAGTGTCCAACTCTTGACTTCAGCTCAGGTCATGGTCTCACAGTTTGAGAATGAGCCCCATGTCAGGCTCTGTGCTGACAGCACAGAGGCTGCTTGGGATTCTCTCTCTCTCCCTCTCTCGGTGCCTCTCTCTCTCTCAAAATAAATAAATACACATTTTTTTAAAAAATCAAAGTTAAAAAAAAAGTCTGTTTCTTGGTTTGTCTCTTTTGTTTCTTATGTTCATTTATTTTGTTTCTTACATTCCACATATGAGTGAAATCATGTAATATTTGTCTTTCTCTGACTAGCTTATTTTGCTTATCGTTACACTCTTTAGACCCATCTATGTTGTTGCAAATGGTAACATTTTTTATGGCTAAATAATATTCCATTGTGTATATTTACCACACCTTCTTTATCCATTCATCCATCGGTGGGCACTTGGTCAACTTCCATACTTTGGTTATGGTAAATAATGCTGCAATAAACATTGGGTTGCATATATCCTTTTGAATTTGTGTTTTCAAATTCTTTGGGTAAGTACCCAGTAGTGCAATTACTGGATCATATTTTTAATTTTTTGAGGAGCCACCATACTGTCTTCCACGGTGGCTGCACAAGTTTACATTTCCACCAACAGTGCACTAGGGTTCCCCTTTCTCCACGTCCTCGCTAACACCTGTTGTTTCTTATGTTTTTGATTTTAGCCGTTCTGACAGGTGTGAAGTAATATCTCATTGTGGTTTTGATTTGCATTTTTCCCTAACGATGAGTGATGTAGAGCATCTTTTTATGTGTCGGTTGGCCATCTGGATCTCTTCTTTGGAGAAATATCTATTCATGTCTTCTGCCAATTTTCTATTGATTTTTTTTTTTTTTTTGGTGTGGAGTTGTATAAGTTCTGTATGTATTTTGGATTCTAACCCTTTATCAGATGTGTCATTTGCAAGTATCTTCTCCCATTCAGTGGGTTGTCTAGTTTTGTTGACCATTTCCTTGTCTTGCAGAGCTCTTTATTTTGTAGTCCCAAAATTTTTGCTTTTTTGTTTTCCTTGCCTCAAGAGACATCTAGCAAAATGTTGTTACAGCCAATGTCAGAGACGTTATTGCCTGTGCTGTCTTCTAGGATTTTTATTGTTTCAGATCTCACATTTAGGTCCTTAATCTATTTTGAGTTTGTGTATGGTATAAGAAAGTGGTCCATTTTCATTCTTTTGCGTGTTGCTGCCCAGTTTTCCCAGCACCATTTGTTGAAGAGACTGTCTTTTTCACATTGTGTATTCTTGCCTCCTTTGTCAAAGATTAATTGACCATACAATTGTGGGTTTATTTCTGGATTTCCTATCCTGTTCCATTGATCTATGTGTCTATTTTTGTACCAGTACCATATTGTTTTGATTACCACAGCTTTGTAATATAAATTGAAATCTGGAATTGTGATATATCTCCACTTTTGTTTTGCCTTTTCAAGATTGTTTTGGATATTCGGGTCTTTTGTGGTTCCATACAAATTTTGGAATTGTTTGTTCTAGTTCTGTGATAAATGCTTTTGATATTTTTATAGGGATTGAATGAAATCTGTAGGTTGTTATGGATGATATGGACATTTTAACAACATTTATTCTTTTAGCAAAGCACTCGTAAGAAGAAGAATAACACAGAAGGATTTGCTCTTTTGGATAATGAGTCATTATAGAACCAAGTAACTAAATACAAAAAAAGAATGATTAAATACACCAAGATACAGGTAAATTATGGCATGTTGAGATGCTAAGTAGCAGTTTTAAAAAACAAAATAGATTTTTACATAGTGACAGTGGGGAGTTTTTGAAGACATATTATTACCTCCAAGAAAACTAAACAATTTGCAGGTTGCAGGATGATACACACAATGTAGTACATTCATATCAAAACAAGACAGTACCATATACTTTTAGATATATGGTCATATATACATACACATAAGGAATAATTTCAGAAGTATCCATACCTAAAAATCGTGGTTGCCTATAGGGAGAGGGTTGAGTGCTGTTGGGAGAAGTTATAGGTATGATTTTGTATAACTAAAACAAACCAAAAAGAAGGGAGGGAGGGAGGAAGGGAAAAAGGGAGGATGGGAGGAAGGAAGGAAGGAAGGAAGGAAGGAAGAAAGGAAGGGAAGGAGGGAAGGATGGAGAGAGGACCAAGCTGAGAATTTTGAGTCAAGTCACTCAAGATCTTGATGGAGATGGTCTAGAACGGCTTCATATGGAATATTTTCTAGACATTTTTTCCTACTTCCACTGTTCTGCTAAGTCTCAAGAATTAGTTCCCTCCTTCCTTCCCCACTAGAAGGAAGTTCCCACTAGAATACAAGCTCCATGAGGAGAGGGGTTTTGTCTAACTTTTTCACTGCCATTATTTCTAGTGTTAACATGATGTCTGGCACATAGTAGGCACCAAGCAAAAACTGGTTCGATGGGCACTGAATAGATGTACTTAATGCTACTCTCTCAATAGCTTATTAAATGTTGCATCCAAAGTGACCAAGATGGTTACCTGTATTTATTATGAATTATATAAATTTATATATCATATTAAATATGATACTAACTCAACAACAAGAATGATGTGTTACTTTTATATGGTATATTTGCCAAAGGCTGACTATGTACCACACATCGCTGAGCCTGGGTGATAAAAAATATTCTTATCTTAAGGAGCAGGTGTGTGTGTGTGTGTGTGTGTGTGTGTGTGTGTGAAAGAGAATACAGGCCAGTAAATTATGTCACCACACTGCATAGTAAATACAATCACAGAGGTAAACACAGGTGCTGGGGCATAGAGGAAGGGCAGGTCAATCCGGAGGAGTTGGGATGGGGTGTTAGGGGAAAGCTTTCGAGGAGCTGAGAGAGCACAAGTGACTTAGGAAGAGCACATTTATCCAAAGAAACAGAGAAGCCTATACAAGTCTGGGAAGCAACTCATCAAAGGCAGGGACGTGCAAGGTCATGGATAGGACTACATGGTAAAAGGCAGGGATGCATTGAGAGATTAAACTGGATATGTATGGAAGAGCCATTCACAGGTGACCTTGAACTTCACTGAATATTATATCGCTATGTTTGTTCTCTTTCTCAATGCATACCTACTGCTGGCACGGTGCCCGTCAGATAGTAGGACCTCAGTAAGTATCTGCCGAATGAGTAAATGAATCAAAGGATCTGGAATGTTACCTTGTAGCATCCCTTGCTCCAGGAGCCAGCTAGACTTTGAAATAGAGAAGTGACCTGATTAGATGGACATTTGAGAAGGAGCACTCTGGGAGCCACAGAGGGAAAGAAGGAAGACTTGGGTCAGTGAGGAGTGATCCCAGGAGTCAATTCGAGGACCCCGGAGGGAGGTGGGTCAGAAGGAAGGGGTGGATTTGAAAACTACTTGGCGACTGATTGGATGGGAGGGAAGAAGTAAGGGCACGCCTGGGAGGGTTGCCTTTCTGGCCTAAGACCTGGCTGTTTCGTGGTACCACTCACAGGACGAGGGGCTGGGGCGGGTGCAACCCAAAGGGGGAGATGCCGGGTTCACCTGGACTCCTGCGTCTGAACTGCATTTGGAATTCCAGACTGGAATGTGGGCCTGGAGCCCAACAGAAAGGTCTGGGCCGGGGGAAGATACAGATGCCAGCGGGGTCTGGGCCGTGGAACCCAACCGCACAAGGAGAGAGCTCAGGGAGGGAGGTGCGGTCGTCCTGATGGCACGGGAAAGGAAGAAGCGGAGAGGTGCCCCAAAGCCTGCTAGATGCTAGCAGGTGGTGCTGGAACCAGAATTATGGTTTGAAGGAACCAAATTCAAACATACAAGGACCTTGCCATTGGACATAATTGAAACATGAAAGAATGTCCAGTAAGACTGTACATCGAAAGGATACAATCCAGGATGGCTGAGGCAGGCAGCCTGGAACCAAGCAGGGAGCAGGTGCTGGAACTCTCTTTTTTTTTTTTTTTTTTTTTTTTTTTTTTTTTAAATTTTTTTTTTTCAACGTTTTTTATTTATTTTTGGGACAGAGACAGAGCATGAACGGGGGAGGGGCAGAGAGAGAGGGAGACACAGAATCGGAAACAGGCTCCAGGCTCCGAGCCATCGGCCCAGAGCCTGACGCGGGGCTCGAACTCACGGACCGCGAGATCGTGACCTGGCTGAAGCCGGACGCTTAACCGACTGCGCCACCCAGGCGCCCCTGGAACTCTCTTTTTATATGATGCTCTAAGTGAGGTGGGGGCGAGGTGGCTTCCAGGAGCCATCGGGGTGGGGTGCATTCTGTCCTTCAGTAACTTTCCATGCCACCTGCCAGGTGATTAGAGCTTCTCCTTTAAATGTTACACCCCTAGGATTGTGGCCTTCACCTGTCCTTCTCCTGTAATTCACTGCTATATAGCACTCGAGCAATCAGCTGCTCAGGGCGGTGCAGCTCTGGGGAGGCCTGGGAACGCGACATCCGCACACGGGCAATTACACATCGACTTATTACTCACATTCTTTGGCACAGATTTTCACATAAATCAGGCGTTTCCCGTCATCCCCAGGTCCTCTTCCTAGAACCTCTGACCTCTCGCCCGAGCCCTGGGGAAGTCACGTTGCAGTTTCTGGGGTACTGAGAGCAGAGGGTCCTTGCTCTTTGGACCTCAGTTTCCCCTGCTTCTGATTCTAATCTGCTCCACACTGCCGGCACGCCCTTTGGAAAAAACAGTGGCAATAGACCTAAGGAGCCATAAATGATTCAAGGCGTCCTACTTTGGGATGCCAACCAAAGGAAGCATTCCTAACTGCAGAAAAATCCGATGCAGAAGGATGTTCATCTTGGAATTAGCTATAAGAACGAAGAGTGAAAAAGTGTGAACCAGAATGTCCAAAAGGGGATGATTAAGTGGACAACAGCATTTCCTTGGGTAGAATATAATGTAACAGTGTTTAATACTAGTTACAAAGGTCAGTTAAGAACATGGAAACGAGGGGCGCCTGGGTGGCTCAGTCGGTTAAGCGTCCGACTTCGGCTCAGGTCATGACCTCGCAGTTTGTGGGTTCGAGCCCCACGTTGGGTTCTGTGCTGACGGCTCAGAGTCTGAAACCTGCTTCAGATTCTGTGTCTCCGTCTCTCTGACCCTCCCCCATTTGTGCTCTCTCTACCAAAAATAAATAAAATGTAAAAAAAATAAAAATTTAAAAAAAGAACATGGAAATGCTAACGATTACATACCAAGAAGAAAATAGAACACAGAAATATATATACAGCATGATTAAAACTATGTAAATAAAACACACACATAGGAAGTTTAGAAACAAACCTCTAAAATGTCAACAGTGGCTGGGTTTGCACTGTGGGATTTGGGGCATTTTTTGTTCCTGTTTCCCAAATTTTCTGTAATGAGATTTTATTGATCTTACAATGGGAAAATGCATATAATAAAAATAACTTTTTAAAACCCTGAAACCTAATTTGACAGCGACCTTGTTTCCTCAGGTTTTCAAGGACAAGACTGCCCTGGTCCTCCCTCTGCCCCTCTCTGTCCTCTGTGGCCTGGGCTCTATCTGCTGAGCTGGGGAAGTTCACGGAAGCAGGCTGGGGCTTTCTGGCAGGCCCTCCACTGGAAACCAGACCCTCTCCCTGCTCATTTCCACAGCCTGCCCTTGATACTGGTCATGAAGGCGTTGAGGTGGGCTCACAAGTGTAGGCGCTCAGCCTCCTGCGGGCCCCTCTGGCTGAGTGCCCCACCCTGGCATGCCAAGAGTGAACTTGTAGGCCGTGGGGAAATAACACCATCAAAGACAGGGGGAAATTGCCAGACAGCTGGCCCAGGGAGGCATATGAGCCATGACAGGGTGACCATCCTGAAAGAGTTCAGGGGCCAGTCTCTGGCACCTGCGAGGTCTTCCAACAAGAGCAGAGGGAGGAAAGGGAGGGGGTGGGGGGTGGCATACGGGACTTCGGCTGCAGGAACAGGACAGCCGGCATGGGTTACAGCTGACTCTCCACAGGATAGATTCGTAGGAAGAAAAACTCCAGTGGTGTTGCAATATTATTGTTCTGCCCAGCTGTGGATCCAGGAGTAGAAAATGCCACGTTTTCCCACCCCACACTAGGATGGAAAGGCCAGCATCCTTATCCTAAGGTTCAAGCTGTCTTCAAATACTCCCTGGAATGTTTATGTTTAGGGATCCCTGGGGAGAATGAGGCTGAAAAGGCAAGGGGTGTGGGGGCAGAAATGGGAGACACCCATGTCCCAAATGGACCCCCTGGCCCCAGGTCTAAGGCTCCTCAAGCCCTCCAGCTCAGACCCTTTTCCCTCTATTCTCCCTCCCTAGGGACTCAACCTAGCCAAAGACTTCAGCTCCTACCCATACAGGGACTCATAGGTTGATATTTGCATTCCACCCTCTAGACAAAATCCTTACCTTGTCCTGCTAACAAATATTTGTTAGGTGCTCTCTATGTGTCAGCCGCTATACCAGGGGCCAGGATCCAAGAGCAATTTGACCACATCCCTGCTCTCGGGAGCTTGCATTCTGCTGATGGTTCAAAGGCACCTCAAACCCATCATGTGCCGAAGGCTGACACTTAGAGAGCCAGGCACAGTTGCAGACATTTTATGTGTACAGGCACACCTTGTAGATATCGTGGTTTCGGTTCCAGACCATCAAAATAAAGTGAATATTGCAATAAAGCAAGTCAATGGATTTTTTGGTTTTCCAGTGCACACAAAAGTTATGTTTATACTACACTGGGGTCTCTTAAGTAAGCAATAGCATTGTGTCTTAAAAAAAAATGATGTATATACCGTCCTTAAAAATACTTTCATTTAGAAAATGCTAACCATCATCTTAGGTTTCAGCAAGATGCAATCAGCGAGCCCGTCACCGTAACAAATACCATGAAAAAGTTGGAAATATGGTGAGATTACCAAAATGTGACACAGAGACAGGAAGTGAAAAAATTGCCGTTGGAAAAATGGTGCCAATAGACTCGCTCGATGCCAGGTTGCCACAAACCTTCAATTTGTAAGAAACGCAATATGTGCAGAGCACAATAAAGTGAAGCACAATAAAATGAGATACGCCTGTATAAATATGTTTTATCTTCACAACAGCCCTGTGACCTAAAGCTATTACTTTCCTCGTTTTCAGACATGAAAACCGATAGAGAGGTTAAGGGACTCGCCTGATGTTGCAATGCTGCTGAGTGTGGGGCTGGGCTGGGGCTTGGCAGCCTGATTCTCGGTGCCCCACTCTCACTCCAAACATCCTGGCTTTTGCCCCAAACAAGAATTGTGACTTCCCTCTCACGCTGTCTCCCTAAATGTCATCAGTATCTATCCAATGACATAAAACAAAAGTCCAGGCATGCTGTTGACCCCCTCCTCATGCTCACCCTCCACATCCATCCGATCACCAAGCCTTGCCGATTACACTTTTGAAGTTGTTCTTCCAGAGGCAGAAAGGTCACCATGGTGCTTTTGGTCACCATTGCATCCCCAGTCCTCAGCACATATAATGACCACTCCACAGTGAGTGAATCAATGAACTCACACTCATGTTGGCCTGGGGGGATGCAATCCTCTACCTCTGGATGCATCTCTTTGGTCTGGATGGAGAATGAGCATTCCAGAAGCAAGTCATGACTGAGATGGAATAGCTTGTTAGATTTGGTAGATGGGAGCCAAAGCAGTTGATTTAGATAAACAAATAAACAAGCAAAGACATAAATGCAAAGATTCCAGCACCTGAGGTGGAGAGCACATTCACACAACCTGCTTCTGTTTCCTGTCTCTGCCATCAGAATACATGGCAAACTAGTTATTGAATACTTCCCACGTGGCAGATTTCCCCATGTTTTCCACATACATCATGAAATCCTTGCCACAACCCTATGTCTCAGGTATGATTATGTTACAGATGGGGAAACTAAGGCTCTGAGCATTCAGTTACTTGGTCAAGGTCACACAGCCATGAAGCAGCAGGACCTGGGTTTGGATCCAGGCAGTCTGGCTTGGGCTCCATATCCTTAGCCACCAAACTCTACTCCCCCCAAGCAGCCATCTTTGGTGAGACCTGCCCTGTCTGCAGCTTCCGAGGACGGCTCTTTCCTGAGGACTAAGTGTTTGCATTTCATGGCTACACTGTTGTGGATTCAAGATGGATTTCATATGAAAGATGAGTGTCAGTGTTGTTGGTCACTTGAACTCAGCATGTTTGTCCTCAGGACATTCCGGCTATGGGCTAGCCATCTTCCAAGTGGGCACGGAGAACCAGACAGCACTTGTGTCCAGAGAGACAAGATGGGGTGGGGAGAAGGGGGAGGCAGGGTCAGATGGTTCATGAGCAGAGCAGAGACAGATACATGTAGTCCCAGAGAAACCAAAAATGTCACATCTAGCTCCTCAGGAGCCCCAGATCCTATCCCAGGATCTAGGAGATAGTCTGGAATCCTGCAATAAATCCCTGTTTTTGCCTGTTCACTGCCATGATTACAAAATGGTGGCCAATGAGATAGGCAAAAATATAAAATATAGAGTATTGCAGAAAGCATTCAAATAACCCTAATCTTACAGCTGCAATCTGCCATGTGTATGTATGGGTGTGAGTCTGTATGGGGTATGTCTACTGAAATCAAGTGATAAGAAGTTGAAAGAAGATGCAATTAAAATACATTGAGGGAGAAACTTGAGAGCCACCCAGAAAACACAGAAGACCGTGTTACGAAATTAGATTCTGGGTTAAAGGTGTGGGCACAGAGCTTCCTTTGGACAGGACAAAGTCAAACTCCAGTATCCCAACTGGTATATCCAGCTTCTCAGGTAGAGTCATTCTGGACGTACCAAGCACCCACATCCAGGTCCTGTCTTCACTTCTCTACCAAGAACTTGAACCTGTAACTACTTCAAAATCCTGAATATTCCACTGCTAGATTCAGATGGCCTACAGCAGCAAATCTTCTTCTCTTGGTTGGGTAAGTAAGTTTGTAACCTGAAGAAAATGCACAGATCAGTATAGATGGTGAGCTGAACTAGGACCAGAGTATTGCTACTTTTTCTGTTTTAACATCTTGGAATTTGGAATGCATTCTGCAATCTGTGGCATCAATTTTAAATGGTGATATTATTACAAATCGAAGACATCTTAGATTGCATGAAATATGGCGTCCCTTTCATGGTAACAGCAGAAACAAGTGTTGAATCATCATTATAATCTATGTGTTACTTAGAGAACTTGAAACATTGAAGAAAATCGAACATATGAGAAAACCGAGCTTTTGGACTTGCAATTTGAATTTGAAACGTTTAAGAAATTACAATTAATTGAGTTTGTAGGAAGTCTTTGAATGTTGTATTATTGGGGAACAATCTAACCTCAAAGTACAATTGCTCAAAGATGACAGAAGTTTGTTCACTCTCATGTAACAGTCAAGTAGTAAGGGGTCCAAAGCTGTAAGGCAAGCAGCTTTGCTGTGTGAGGTCTGGGGAATGGATTCCTTTTCTCCTTTGGCTCTGCCATTGCCTGTGTTCTCTTCATCAGCATGGTTGATGTTTGCTCACCACCACATCCCAGGGAAGTGGGAAAGAAGTGGGTCCATGGCAAGTGTCTTAAGGGAGATGATCTGGTTGTAGTATATATCATATCTACTTGCATCCCATTGGTCCAGACTTAGTCACATGGCCACGGCTGTCTGCAAAATGTAGTCTATTGTTGGGTGGACATATGTCCAGCTAAAGCTCAGAGGTTTTAACTAAAGGCAAAGAGGGGAGCATTAATACTAGAAAACATTTGATAGTCATCCACCATGAATCTTAAGAAACTCCATTCCCTGGGTTTATGAAATTTTAATAATTACTTAAAGGCCTAGAAAAATTTTGCTTGTTAGTTTTATAAGTTTGCCACATCAGATGTTTGAAGTGTTTTAGAAAGCCTTATATTTTAATTTTAAATGCACTTAAAATGTTTCAGAGACTTAAATCATAAGCTTATAAATAGGGTTAATTACTTAGGACAACTTACTACTTAAATTTAGTTAATTCAACATTAATCAGAGAAAAAATGAAAGTGATTAATATTATTTCTATATAAAAATTACTAGACATAAATAAGGGTAGGAGTTGTGAATTAAACATAAAGCCTTTGGAAGAACCTAGGTTTTAAAATGTTACAACTTTTCAGATTGGCCTCTTTTACTTAGCAATATGCATTCAAATTTCTTTCATGTCTTTTCATGCCTTGATAGCTCATTTCTTTTCATTGCTGAATAATATTCCAGTCTTTGGATATACTATACTTTCTTTATCCACTCACCTGCTGAAGAGCATCTTGGTTGTGTCCGAGGTTTGGCCATTATGAGTAAAACTGCTACGAACATCCACATGCAGGTGAATGTGTGTGGACATAAGTCTTTAACTCCTTTGGGTAAATACCAAAGAGCACGATTGCTGGATCATACAGTAAGAGTATGTTGAGTTGTGTAAGAAATTGCCAAACTGTCCTTCAAAATGACTGTACCATTTTGCATTCCTATAGCATTAAATGAGAGTTCCGGTGGTTCTAAATCCTCACCAGCATTGTGTGTTGTCAGTGTTCTGGATTTCGACCATTCTAATAAATGTGTAGCATTACCTCATTGTTGTTTCAATTTGCATTTCCCTGATGATGTATGATGTGGAAAATCTTTTCATGTGCTTATTTGCCATGTGTATATCTTCTTTGATGAGGTATCTGTTAAAATCTTAACCCTGACCCCCCCCCTTTTTTTTGGTATCACCGAGTTTACCCAATATTGATAGAATACAAATTATATGCGACACACTGATTTTAGTATGACAGAATTTAACCTTTTTATTTAATTAATTTATTTATTTATACTGTTACTCTTTGCTTATCTCTTCTAAGCTATGATATGTTGCACCAACAGATCCCCTTTCCCCATAGCTTGTTACTATGTTCTTAAATAGATGACGTCTCTCCCTCAGACAAGGTGAAAAGAATTCCCATCCAGAAAAAAAATGTTAACCCAAATTCTGAGTTTTGACATAAGGTAACACCAGAAATAGGTTATGGGCAACTCTTAATCTTTTACCTGAAGAGTACTGCATGAAGTTACAGTGTTGACCAAAAGAAGACACAGTTTTCTCATTAAACCTTTGTTTTAATGGGTCTTGAAATTCAGGGACAGATTTTTGATCAAGTTGTTTCCATTAAAAAGTACTCATTAAAAAAAAACTAATAACGGAAAACTGCCACATTTACACACAAAACAAATGGTCCGCAGAACATTTTCCTTTCCTTCTGAAGGTTTTACGATGCATTGTTATCATTCACCAGTCTTTTACTATTAAAATTAAATGGATAATGGACATAAAGGGTTCTGAGACCATTATTTCACCACTGATTAAGACTGGGGTGGCAGGTATTGAGAATAATATTCATTCAGGCCTCTGAGCTTTCTGGGCAGACGTGGTGACCTTGCCAGTTCCAGCTGCCTTCTTGTCCACTGCTTTGATGACACCCACAGCAACCGTCTGTCTCCTGTCAGGAACAGCAAAATGGCCCCAAAGAGGCTAACCAGAGAAGCTCCCAACACACTAGGCTTGCCAGCAACCATATCAATGATGCCAGCATCACCAGATTTCAAGGACATGGAGCCACCTTCCAGCCTTTTTCCAGAACAACGATCAATCTTCTCCTTCAGCACAGCAAACTTGTAGGCAACGTGAGCCGTGTGACCATCCAGCACAGGTGCGTATCCAGAAATGATTTGGCCTGGATGGTTCAGGATAATCACCTGAGCTGTGAAGACAGCTGCTTCCATTGGTGGGTCATTTTTACTGACTCCAGCCACATTGCCATGACAAACATCTCTGGCAGATACGTTCTGGGCGTTGAAACCCACAATGTTCCCAGGAAGAGCCTCACTCAAAGCTTCGTGGTACATTTCAACAGGCTTTCCTTCAGCTGTAGCATTGATTGGATCCAAGGTGACCACCATGCCGGGTTTGAGAGCACCAGTTTCCACTTGGCCCACACGGACAGTACCAATACCACCAATTTTGTATATATCCTAGAGAGGCAGATGCAAGGGCTTGTCAGTTAGATGAATTGATGGCAGAATGCAATCCAGAACTTCAAGCAGTGTGGTTCCACTGGCAGTGTCATCTTTACAGGTGACTTACCATCCCCTTGAACCAAGGCATGTTAGCACATGACTCCAGCACATTGTCACCATTCCAACCAGAAGCTGACACAAACGCTACTGTGTTGGGTTTGTAGCCAATTAAAAAAAAAATTTTTTTAACATCTATTTATTTTTGAGAGACAGAGCACGGGTGGGGGAAGGACAGAGAGAGAGAGAAGGAGACGCAGAATCTGAAGCAGGCTGCAGGCTCTGAGCAAGCTGTCAGCACAGAGCCCGATGCGGGGCTTGAACCCACAAAGTGTGAGATCGTGACCTGAGCAGAAGTCGGACGCTCAACCGACTGAGCCGCCCGGGCGCCCCTGCCAGTTTTATTAATGTAGGTGCTGACTTCCTTAATGATTTCCTCGTATCTCTTCTGGCTATAGGGTGGCTCAGCGGAATCCACTTCGCTAACATCAACAATTAGTTGTTTCACACCTATGTGTAAGCCAGAAGGGCATACTCACGGGTTTGCCCTTTCTTGGAGACACCTGCTTCAAATTCACCAACACCAGCAGCAACAATCAGGACAGCACAGTCAGCCTGAGATGTGCCTATAATCACATTTTTTATACATGTATTTTATAAAGTCTCTGTGTGCTGAGACATCAGTGATGCCCACATAATACTTGCTGGTCTCGAATTTCCACAGGGAGCTATGAACGGTGATACCCCGTTCATGTTCAGCTTTCAGTTTCTCCAAGACCCAGGCATACATGAAGGAGCCCTTTCCCATCTCAGCAGGCTCCATCTCAAATTTTTCGAGAGTTCTTTTGTCAGTCCCACCACATCTGTAGATCAGATGACTGGCAGTGGCAGCCTTAAATCGACGTGTCCAATGACAATGACGTTGATACGAGCCGTTTCCTTTCCCACTTTGGTTCAGGTTTAGTGGTGGTTTTCACGACACCTGTGTTCTTGCGAAAAAGATTTTGGCCTATTTTTAAATCAGGTTGTTCTTTCTTTCATGGATTGTGCTTTTCGGGTTGTAACTACAAAGGCTACATCCTGTATCATTCCACTTACGTTACATTCTGGAAAAGGCAAAATCGTGAAGGTAGTTAAAAGACCAATGATTGCCAGAAGTTAGCGAGGACAGAAGGATGAATAAGTAGAGAACAAAAGATGTTTAGGGAAGTGAAAATACTCTGTATGATACTGTAACAGGTAATACCTGTCATTATACATTTGTCCAAACCCACAGAATATACAACCCCAGGAGTGAACTATATCCATGAAAACTACGGACTTGGGGTGATGATGTGTCAATGTGGGTTCATCAACGGTAACAAATGTACTACTCTGGTGTGGGACTTTGATCATGGGGGAGGCCATGCAAATGTGGGGGTAGGAGGGTTTATGGGCAACCTCACTACCTTCTGCTTAATTTTGCTGTGAACCTGAAACTACTCTAAAAAATATTTTAAAAAATAATATAACTTTGACAACTTGAGTAATAGTTAAAACAAGTAACTAGAGGCGACCCTCTGTACATCAAAGCCTTCTTCAGGTATTAAATATCTCGAGTGATACGCTTAAGAGCTTTTGGATGGGTTTCAGTTACAACCAAAACAGTCTTGAGGCAGACATAGTTTCTTCCCCAGCCGCATTGCATCATGCTGCTAACTTGAGTGTCACCGACCTCATAGCTACATTTTTAAACTTCATTTCACTCATGACAATCCTCCACGTATGAATGGGTGGAGGATATGCCTGTTGAGATGCCTGTCTAGCCTTCCCTTCGCTGGAAGCTATTTTTCCCTGCCTGTAACCCTCTAAACCTACAGGGCTCAGAGGTAGCTGCTGGCTGTCATAAAGATAAGATTTGACCTATTCTTTTTTTAAAAAATTAAAAAAAATATTTATTTTAGAGAGAGCAGGGGAGAGGGGCAGAGAGAGAGAGAGAATTACAAGCAGGTTCCATTCTCAGTGCAGGGCTCCAGGCAGGGCTTGATCCCACATCCCGGGCATCATGACCTGAGCCTAATTCAAGAGCCGGACGCCTAACTCACTGAGCTACTTAGGAGCCCCTTGGCCTACTCTTTAGACCTGGCCGATTGGCCCAAGGTGGACCACTAACCCAACCAAGGCTAATAAACATGGCAATGGAAGGAGAGCCTCAGATATCTCTGGGTGGGTTGAGGGATTACATGTAGACCAAGAAGCTAGGAATAGCCGTTGTCTACTGTGCAGACTGGAGAGCAGAGAAAAAGGGTCTTTTAAGACAAAGAGGAATAAAGCTTCTGGGCAGAAGGACAGAAATAAGAGATGGATAGCATTTTAATTATAGTCTGTTCCAGAGGCCCAGTCAGCTGCACATTGCCTTGAGTACTGTGATACATCTGGTGCGCTTATAATAATTCATCCCTCCCTTCTAAACAAACTACAGTCAGTTTGTATTACTTGTAACCAAAAGAATACTATCTAATATGTGTGAACACATATTAAACTCATTGTGTGAAGCAAATTTGTGGGTTTTGTTTTCAAAAGAAATAGCTGTTTGATTGTCTCAGTTGGAGGAACTTTACAGTGTAGACCTGACCTTTGGGTTATAAGTACAGGGACTAGTCCAAGGCATGTGTTGGTAAATCCATGAATCCAATTTACCTAAAGCTCAATTCTTAGCATAACTCTAGCCTGATAACCACTTGCAAAATACTCAACATTGAATATAAGAAAGTTACAGCCAATAAGCTACTTGTGACTTGTGTAGCATCTCCTTATACTTGGGAGTGTTTTATTGGAAGATACCTAAATTGCATTATATGGTCTATGGTAGAAACTGCTGGTTCACCATCCTCTTTCAGCTAAACCTACATTTCCCAGCCCTTCTTAGAAGGCAAGGCAAAGCTCTAGGATTAAGTTCCAACTCATGGAAGATAAGTAGAGGTGATGGGTAAAACTTCTGGAACATTCCTTAAAAGGAATGCCGCAAGACTTTTCTTCTCCCTTTCTTTCCTGCTTCTGGAATGTGAACATGGTGCTAGAAGCAGGAATGGCCATGCTAGACCGCAAGATGAAGCCATGTGTTATAAATGAATATAAATGGGTATAAATGGATAGTAACAAGCTGGAAAAAGCCTGGATCCCCAGCCCTACTTAAATTTAGATCTTTCCATGTAATAAACCATCTTATTTAAGTCAATGTTACTTTGATATTTATTTCAGTAGTTGAACCAATACCCCAACTATAACATAGCCTTTGCATGGAAAACCAAAAACGAATGACTGTTTCCTACAAGAGGAATTGTAGCCATCATTCAACAAATGTTTATCAAGTCACCAAGGTCTTAATGTGAACAGCTGAGCAGCCTTGGAAAAACTGTTTAGGCTGGTGAAGCAATCCAGCCCATGTGAGTTGATGCATGCCCAATGGAACACAGGGCATACAGCCCAGGGAAAGAAAGGTTCAGGATAGGCCAGAGAGCTGTCTTCGGACATAAGAATTCATGTGAAAGAGGGGATAGACTTGTTCTGTATGGACCTAAGGGGCTGAACTAAGGCCAACAGGTTTATGCAGGGCCTGAAGTGCTAAGATGTAAAGAGTTCTACGTTGACCCAGTTGTTGGCTTCAAGTAACATAAACAGACTCTACAGTCTTAGGCAAAAATGAAATTTATAGGAATAATATTTGGGGGAATCTCAGAATTGACCAGAGACTAGAGAACTGGTTAGGAACCAAGAGTACTTTGGAGTGCTGGTTAGCAAGAAGTATAACCACAGCCATTGAGAAGGAAGGGTCTGGTGAGCATGACGAGTGACCTCTAACTGTTCCTCATGTCACTGAGTCATTTACTCAGGACTCAAAATCATGAGAGAGAGTCTGATGGTTGTACATGGATCATTTTCCATTCGCTGGCTGAACTTGGTGGAATAGGGGAAAATCTGTCCCTGTTGACCCTGGCATGGAAGTTAGGCACCACCTCCAAGAGGAACCCAGATATGATCAAACAAATATCCAGTGCTACCTCTTTGACGCTTTCAAAGCCGATGAATCTGTGACCAGTGTCTCAGGATTGGGAGGGATTAGTCCATTCAGACAAGTTATCTCCTTTCCACCTTCCTCATATATGCTCATACGCTCTTTGCTGAATGATTCTGACAACGAAAAGCTCCCTTCCTTCTTGTTGTTAAGATGAAATAAAGGCTGAGAGTTTAGACTCTCTACCTGGTACTCAAGACCCTCCAACTCTGGTCTCACTTTTGTAGAGTTAAGTCCTGTGAGTCTTCTGCAGACACCTTTCCTCCTGTCAGACTTATTCACTCAATGTCACCATTTTCTGACCCCACCAAAACATCTTGTGTTTATTCTCTTTTCTCCTCCCATCTATCTAAATGTTATCCATTCTTCACATTCCAGCTCAAATCCCACATCCTACATGAAACATTCCCAGCCATCCCAGCCCGAAGTCATGTGTCTTTGGAAATTTTTGCCTCGACTCTTCATTAGGCAGTTAATCACCCCCCTTTTAGATGTTTTCTATTTCTTAGAATTGACACTTAAACCCCGTTAGACAATTTAGTTTTAAACATACTTATAGCTTCTCTCTCTGCGTAGATTACAATTTCTTAGAGACGTGGAGTATTTCTTATCCATCTTTGCATATCCTGTAAAACTTAAAATTCTTTCCATATGGACCTATTTTTTTTTTTTTTCTTAATTGACGGGAACACCAGAGGTGAGTGTGGTCTTCACCTCTTATTCAGGAATTTGGGGAAGGGAAGCAGGGTAAGAAGAGAGCAGAGATATATCAGAACAATGACCTAGAATGGCTTTCCTGAGTATAATAATGATGTGAATGATTTAGATTTTTGTAGCTTTTTTGAGGTTTAATTGATGCATAATAAATCACACATATTTGAAGTACATAATTTGGTAAGTTTTGACCTAGGTATACATGCACGATAATATTGCTCTAATCAAGATAATAAAAATATCCATCATCCCTAAACATTTCCTCATTCACCTTTATAATCCCTCTTCTTCACTTCTGCCTCAAGCAGCCACTGATTTGTTTTGTGTCACTGTAGTTTGAATTTTCTAGAATATCATATGAAAGGAATCACTTGGTATGGGTTCTTTTGCGGGGGAGGGGTCTGGCTTCTCTCATTCGGCCTAACTGAGGTTCGTCCATGTTGCTGAACGTGTGACTAGCTCTCTTCTTTTTACTGCTGAGTTGTATGAAAAGATGGCTGCGTTCAGGCTAGTCGAGCAAAGGTTGGCGTGAACCCCAGCGTGCCAAGGAGGGTTGTGAGCAGAGCATAGGGCTCAAGCTGAAATGTCATGAACCAGAGGATACTGTCAAGGAAGACTTAATTTTCAATACCGTAACCAGAAAAATTAACCACCTCCCAGAAGCAGAAAGGAATCTATTTGAACATGGATCAGTATATATTGCACTTAATGCTGCTCTCCGTGGTCTAATAGCAAATAGTCTTTTTTGACGCATCTTAAATGTGATACAGGCTCGTACAGCTGCTGGCTTACCGATGGTCAGTGATCACATTTTTGACTGTGCATGCACCTTACAAAGGTTTTGTAAATCTACCTTTGAATGCAGGTGATTTGAATTGTGAAACCTGTACCATAACACAGGGTGGACTGGTTGGTCTTGTTTTTGGTGGTCTATACCCTGTTTTCTTGGCTATACCTGTGAATGGTGGCCTAGCAGCCAGTTATGAGTCAGCCTTGCTACCAGAAAAAGGAAACATCTTAACTTGCTGGACTAGAATTTCTAAGCCTGCCTTTAGAAAGATGTTATTTCCCAATTTGCTCCAGACCCTGTTTGCAGCATACCTTGGATCTAGACAATATAAAGTAGTTATAAAGGCTCTTCAGGTACCTGAACCTGGCCTAGAAATTCAGTGATTGTTAAACAACTTTTTACACAAAAATAAAATTGTAATGTATGGATAAATGTCTAATGTATGAATAGAAAAAAAAAGAAATGAGGATGATAACAGGATGGTAACAGGATAACAGGATGAAACTCACCCATGGAAGTTTATATATATATATATATATATATATATATATATATATATATGTATATATATATATGCCAACTTATATAAAAGTTGGCTTTTATATAATTTCCTACATAAACTAATCATAATTAGTTAGGTATTACTTAATGCATTTAACGGATAAAGAACCTAAGACATAAAGAGATGAAAATGACTTGGCCAGGGGGTGCCTGGGTAGCTCAGTAGGTTAAGCACCCAACTCTTGATTTCAGCTCAGATCACGCTCCCAGGGTTTGTGGGGTTCGAGCCCTGCCTGCATCAGACTCCGCGTGGACAGTGCTGAGTCTGTTTGGGATTCTCTCTCTGCCCCTCCCCCACTTGTGAGCGTGTGAGCATGCTCTCTTTCTCTTAAAATAAGTAAACTTAAAAAAAGAGTTTAAAAAAGAAAATAACTTGGCCAGTGCCCTGTAAAGATAAAGGTTACACTTAGGTCTTCTGACTCTCAACCCATGGAAGCTCCAGTCTTTTTATAATGTAAACTCAGAAGGCAGATCCTATCACTTCCGCTGTATACAATTCCTTAGGGTTTTTAAATGTGGATCACAGTCAAGGACAGGGAATTATATAAAGTGTAATACCAGTAGGCAGAGATCATAGGAGACCATCCTAAAGGCCACTTACCACAGGCCCCTTCTCTTTGCCACGTGGCAGTGACACAAGTCTGGTAGGTTGGGGTTGTGATCAGAAGCTTCTGAAATATGGAATGAGGTGCCAAAGAGAGTGTTCCCAAGCCAATGACCTAATGGGAGACTTTGCCCTTCCCTCATGGAGAGAAAGTGAGATCTTAGTTCCTTTGTCCGTCATTGCACACTGGCAGCACCTTTTAAGTAGGAAGCACAGTCTGTGGGTGGGTGGCCCTCTTAAGCTTTTGACTCTTGGTTTGTGAGTTCAAGCCCTGCATCATCGGGCTCTGTGCTGACAGTGCGGAGCCTGCTTGGGATTTCTCTCTCCCTCTCTCTCTGCCCTCCCCTGCTCATGCTCTCTCTCTCTGTCTCTGTCAAGGAGGGTAGGAAGGAAGAAAGAGAGAAAGAAAGAGAGAAAGAAAGAAAGAAAGAAAGAAAGAAAGAAAGAAAGAAAGAAAAAGAAAGAAAGAAAGAAAGAAAGAAAGAAAGAGAAAGAAAGCAAGCAAGCAGGCACTAGAGTTGGGCCAAGTAGTTTTCTTCTGCCTTCAAGATGACACCAGAAACATGTTCATATGGGGGCGCCTGAGTGGCTCAGTCGGTTAACTGTCCGACTTCTGCTCAGGTCATGATCTCATGGTCCGTGAGTTCAAGCCCCGGATTGGGCTCTGTGCTGACAGCTCAGAGCCTGGAGCCTGTTTCAGGTTCTGTGTCTCCCTCTCTCTGACCCTCCCCCGTTCATGCTCTGTGTCTCTCTGTCTCAAAAATAAATAAAACATTAAAAAAAATTTTTTTAATAAATAAATAAATAAATAAATAAATAAATAAAACATGTTCATATGGAGTAGGCATCTCATTTATTTATTTATATTCACTTATCCTCCAATATTTACTCAGCATCTATCACATATCAGTCCCTCCGGTTGGCACTGCGGGCACAAGAGTTTCTTTTTTGAGAATTTACGTATTAATTGTTAAGGCCACAGGGTAGTGAAGAGATAGACACGGTGTTAGATCGGGCTCTCTAAGAAGCAGACACCAAGACGGGATTAGACAGGTAAGAGATTTCTTGGAGGAAATGCCTGTGAAGGACAAAGGGAGGGAAGCAGAGAAGGCTGGGGGAAGACATCGCAGGTCTGACATCTGTGCAGGAAAGCGGGAAGGCCAGAGGGGAGAGGACTGTCGTACAATTCCAAGAAGGGTTTGTTCAGGTCACTGCGAAGTCTTTGAGCCCAAGTCACCTATCAGAGGAGTACTGTGTATAATAGAAATGAACCTGGGAGCAGCCGGAGGGACATGTGGCCTCAGAACTAATAGAGCAATGGATCCCGAGGGACAGCAGCTGGGGATCTCAGCAGTATCTTTTCGCTTCTGTCCTGTGCATGCTGTAACGCGGTGTGGTTCATGTGATGATGGAGTAAGCATAGGTGCTAAAAAGAGCACAGATGAGGTGCACCTGATCCAGACTTTCCAGACATGTGCATTCCACTCTGCACATGTACCTATACGCACCCGTCTATGCGTACAAGATGTTCCCAGTGTTATTATTGGTTAAAGCCACCCACGAAGGAAACAACCATGTCTGTCAACCCAACGGATACACAGCGGTTTAGCTGGACAATAGAGTAGTTTCAGCGATGAAAATAAATGAGCCACAGCTACACTCAGCAACTTGGGGAAGGGCCTGGAGTGTGTTCCAGGCAGAAGACAAAGGACAGAAGGGGAAGTGTGTACAGGGCTCAGGGGTTGCAAACACCATGGAGCGACACTGAGGAGTGGCGAGAGGGATGGAGGTAGGTGTGTGTAGGTCGGGGTGGGCTACTGCAGAAGGAAGGGCCTTGTAACCAACTCCCTGTTGAGAGTTTGGACTTTACCTTCGGTGCAAAGGAAAAGCCACTGAAGTATTTAAGCTGCGGAGAAACTGAATCAGATGTACGTTTTCAGAAAGATCCTACGGCCTCAGCGTGGGGATATACCTCACAGTACCCAGATGGGTGGCAGTGAGGTGGGCAAAGAAAGGGTTCCTGGTTCTAGAGTGTTGCCTGTGGCACTTGTCCAGGGCTTGCAGCTGTTGGCTTCCAGCTGGAGTCAAATTTAATAGCACCGATTCCCAGGCTTGAAGGTGATCTTCCTGTCAGACCAAAGGCCCTCCTTTCTGCATGTAGGGCCTTTGCCTTAATCACTGAATCATTGGGGCGCCTGGGTGGTGCAGTCGGTTAAGCGGCCGACTTCGGCTCAGGTCACGATCTCGCGGTCCGTGAGTTCGAGCCCCGCGTCGGGCTCTGGGCTGACGGCTCGGAGCCTGGAGCCTGCTTCCGATTCTGTGTCTCCCTCTCTCTCTGCCCCTCCCCCGTTCATGCTCTGTCTCTCTCTGTCCCAAAAATAAATAAAAAACGTTGAAAAAAAAAATTAAAAAAAAAAATCACTGAATCATTAACAAAGGAGGAGATTCTCCTACCTGGCTGCTCTCTAATGTCAACCAGGCATATTATGGATTGAAGATAAAGTGTCATCCTTGGTCCCAAAGGCCCTCTCATTTAGATGCTGAACATTTTGGGGGCAGAGGAAGAAAGAAAAAAAAAAAAGAATTTGTAAATAACTGATCACTGCAAAAGCTAACCCCTTAGGAATTCCCTTTCAGGAATCATTTAATGATAGCACTATACGTAATGATTCTTTAATTACTAAAATGACTTGTTCCATTTGCAATATTATAGAGGAGCACTGGGTTAACATGGTTGTTTAATATTTTCTTAGTAATTATGTATTTAGTATTAAGTTGTGGACTTCTTTATTCAAGTTGGGAGCTAAATTCCCAAGATATTTCCTGCATATTCTCTTCAGGTCTTGGTAACCCTAGGCTGAAAGTTCAAGATGATTTATTGTAGGAGGTATCATCGGATAGCTCCCAATTATCTTGTAATTTTAATTGCGCGTAGGATTTTTTTTTTTCTTTTGGCAGCATAGATAGCTGCTGTTATTGTTGCCATTAAGTTTGTTTTTTTTTTAATATGGGCAATTTGAAAAAAAAATAGAGATTATCTAATACTAAAATATTACATCCTGACTTGGTACGCTCTAAAGTATAAAATCTTCCTGATAGCTGCTTTTGAGGGGTTTGACTTCCTCCCAGACAATTTCTCCATCGCAAAAGATCATTTCCTTCCCGAATATGTTGTCTTTTGGAATCCCCTCTGCCTCCCACACGCTCGTACCCGCCCGTCATCTGCCTTAGTAAAAGGAAAGTCCAAAGAAGTTCGGATCAGATCAAGGACACAATTCTGTTTTGACCCTGAGTCAATGGGAGGGCTGCATTAATAACTCTTGGATATAATTTAATGCCGATGGGCTTTGCTCCTTTTATCAAATCTGTGCAAGCCTTTCTTCTTATACTTAGGGCATTCTCCCCCACACGAATCAACAGAGCCCTAGCAGCACCGGCGAGATGATCCTCGCAGAGGGCTGGACTTTGAGATGATACTTGTATATTGATCTTCTTACCAGGAAGTGTTGACTAGCGTTGTCATGACACCCAGTTTTCAACATTCTTTGGGCGGCCAGATCATTCAGGTGGTGGATCCTCACAGGCTTTAGGACTATCACTTTCTTTCTTTGGGTTAAAGCCCTGAGTAGGGAGACTATTTAGAGCAATGAAAGATACCCTGTCAGTTTTTCAGAAGATTATAATCTCGCTGTGAAGGTTTATGAAGCTAAGACACCCTGAGACAAAAATACTAATACATTGAATTGTAATAGAAGTTTCATGAATTAGGAGCTGAGGAAATACCACATGGAGGCGGGACCAGAACCAAGGAAAGTCAGTCCAGAATGTCTATTGAAGAGAAACCTGGGATCCATTGTTGCCTCACCGGCTACCCGGCAAGTATCCAATCAGTCACCAACTCCTACAGATTCTATCCCCTCACACCCCTTCCCTCAACTTCTGCCAGCCCCCATCCCCTCTTCGGCCTGTGCCACGCCCTCTGAGCTTGACACAGCTCCTGCACTTGCCCCCTCTGAATCCATTAGGGTCTGATTACCTTCTGCCTGTTCATGTCCAGCCTTAAAACTGCTCTTTGCTGAGCAGGCCCGGCTTGCACATGTCTTGGGCCTCACCCTGAGCCCCTAGTTTATTTTGCCGGGTGCTCCCGCTCGCTTTATACAGCGCCTCCCCTGGGGAAGCCTCGTCCCCTGAAGACCCCTTCAGATGCTTCCTCGTCCCCCTGCACGTCTTCAGCTCACAGCCTTTGTTCCTTTTACTGAATCTAAACTCCTTCCAGGTGCGTTCCGGATTTGGCACTTGCGGAGCAAGAACAGAGCTGTTTCACACCTCCGACATTATCGACATTTAACATTAACGTCCCTCAACATCGGCTGAAGACATTGTAACAACGTCAGAAGAAAAACTAAGCTCTTCCCTAAGTGAAGATGCAGCAAGGATTTTGTTTTTTTAAAGTTCAAAAATATAGTATTTCTTCCTAAAAGAGATCTCACTTTTTTTTTTTTTTTTTTTTGCAGGGGAGGGGAGGCAGAGGAGAAAGTGAGGAAACATTCCATTGAGGCAACCTTTGCTTCACTTTTTTTTTCTTATAAAGTGGAGCCCAAATCTGAGCCGTCTCCCCCACCTAAAAACTTTCTTGATCAAAATTAGAAGAATGATTAGGAAATTAGTGAATCAAAAGAGCTCCAAAAATGCCTGACCTAATAACATATGTATGTTGCGCAAAGTGTTTCACGCCGGAGGGCACTCTGCCAATGTCATGTGGGAGATGACCCTATAACGGTCTACAAGGGTGGGTGACGGTGTGTGCAAGGGGGTTTGGAACTACCAGAGTTCAGGAGAGCCTGGGTGGCTCAGTCTGTTGGGCGACCCACTTGGGCTCAGGTCATGATCTTGTGCCTCGTGAGTTCGAGCCCCGCATGGGGCTCTGTGCTGACAGCTCAGAACCTGGAGCCTGCTTTGGATCCTGTGTCTCCCTCTCTCTGCTCCTCCCCCTCCTTGCTTGCTTCCTGTCTCTCAAAAATAAACATTTTTTTCTTTTTAAAGAAACGCCAGTGAGTTCACTAGTAAGACATTAAACACAAAATAAGTTTGAAATGTGACTTGGGTCTGGGCCATCAGCTGAGGAACAAATATGGATGCTGAGCCGTCAGGCAGAGAAATGGCGGTGTCCTTTCCTCAGGGAGAAGATGATAGGCTGAGGAGAGTGATGACTGACAGCTTAAAATATGACTTGGCTGGACTGTGGGATTATTTTCTCCATTAATTGAACACATGCACATTTCTTCACTTTTTGAGAGTTGCCTTTAGGTGAAGGAGGCCTGTCTTTGACATATCTTTGAGAATTAACGACCTTGTGTGAGCTCAAGGTAAAGACTTATTATACAGTAATATAAAATAAGAAGGTAAAAAAAATGATTAAACTGCCCCAGGGCATATGCTGAAGTTACTTTGTAGAAATAGGGTTGGATTTCAACTTCTGTCCTTATTTCTTCTTTTCTATTGTCTCTCATAAAGCCTTACTTGAAGATGAATCAAGATGTCTGGTTAACCAAATCTTAAATCCATACCATATACAATGTTTGGGAGATGCTATGTGGCGGAATAATTTTTTTCTTGTATAACTGAAGTTTTGGATTCTTTCACTAATATCACTCACCTCATTGCCCCTTTCTCCCAGCTCCTGGCTATTAGAATCTCTGCTTCTAGGAGTTCGACTATTTCAGATGCCTCATGTAAGTGATACGTAGCATTTGCCTTTTTGTGTCCGTATTTGTCCTTCAGTTTCACCCGCGTTATCTCAAATGGCAAGATTTCCTTCTTTTTTAAGTCTGACTACTATTCCATTGTACCCCATTTTCTTTATCTGCCCACAGACATTTAGGTTACTTTGATGGCTCAGTCAATGCGAATAATGCTGCAATGAACATAGGAGTACAGGTATCTCTTCAAGGTCTGATTTCAATTCCTTTATTTATTAAAAAAATTTTTTTTAATGTTTATTTATTTTGGAGAGAGAGAGAGAGAGAGAGCGCAAATGGCGGGAGGGACAGAGAGAGAGGGAGACAGAATTTGAAGCAGGTTCCAGGCTCTGAGCTGTCAGCACAGAGCCCAACGCAGGGCTCGAATCCACGGACTGGACTGTGAGATCATGACCTGAGCCAAAGTTGGACATTCACCCGACTGAGCCACCCAGGCGGCTCTCAATTCCTTTATATATGAAACCAGAAGAGGGATTGCTGGATCATATGGGAGTTCTGTCTTTGATTTCTTGAGGAGTCTCCATACTGTTTTCCATAGTGGCTGCACCAATTTATATCCCCACCAACAACGTAGAAGGGTTTCCTTTTTTCCACATCCTCGCCAACACCTGATAACTCCTGACACCATTCTAACAGGTGTGAGGTGATAGGTCATTGTAGTTTTGATCTGCATTTCCCAGATGATTAGTGATATTGAGTACATTTTCACATACCTGGTGGTCCTCCTTTCTTTGCCCATTTTTAAACCAGGTAATCATTTTTGTTTGTTGCTGTTTTTGTTATTGACTTGTATGAGCTCCTTATATGTTTTGGATATTAACCCCTTATCAGACATATAGTTTGCAAATATTTTCTCCCAATCTGTAGGTTGCCTTATCATTCTGTTGATTATTTCCTTCGCTGTGCAGAAGCTTTACAGTATCATGTAGTCCCATTTGTCTATTTTGCATTTGTTGCCCGTGCTCTTGGTGTCATGCAAAATATCGTTACCAGGGCCAACATCAAGAAGTTTTTTTCAAAGAGTTTTATGGTTGCAGGTCTCATATTTAAGACTTTAGTCTATCTTGAGTTGATTTTTGAGTGTGGTGTAAGATAAGGGTCTGATTTCATTCTTTTGCATGTAGATATCCAATTTTCCCAAAGCCATATATTAAAAAGACTGTCTTGGGGCGCCTGGATGGCTCAGTCAGTTAAGTGTCCGACTTTGGATTACAGCTCAGGTCATGATCTCACGGGTTCATGGGCTCAAGCCTCGTGTTGGGCTCTGTGCTGACAGTGTGGAGCCTGCTTGGGATTCTCTCATTCTCTCTCTCTCTGCCTGTCCCCCTCTCATGCTCTCTGTCTCAAGATAAACTTAAAAATAAAATAAAATAAAATAAAATGACTGTCTTTTTTCCATTGTGTATTCTTAGGTCCTTGTCAAAATCAGATGACCATTGGTTGACCATATATGTGTGTTTATTTCTGGGTTCTCTATTCTGTTTGGTCTATATGTCTGTTTTTATGCCAGTACCCTACTGTTTTAATTACTATAGCTTTGTAACATAGTTAGAAATTAGGATGTATGATGCCTTCCACCTTTGTTCTTCTTGTTCAGATTTGCTTTCACTATTCTCTTGTGGTTCCATATGAATTTAAAATTTTTTTTCCCATTTCTCTAAAAATTGTCATTGGGCTTTGCTAGGGATTGCACTAAATCTGTAAATCACTTTGGGTAGTCTGGGCTTTTTAACATTACTTCTTCTAATCCATGAACATGGATATCTTTTCATCTGTGACTGCTTCAATTTCTTTCATCAGTGTTTTATAGTTTTAGCGTACAGATTTTTTTATCTTCTTGGTTAAGCTTATTCCTAAGTACCAGAGTAATTTTAATACATTAACTACTACAGTGATATTTTATAACTCTAAATGCTGACTTACATACATAGTACAAAACTCAAAGAATCTTTTGGTGAATTTAAATTTGTACTTATAACAGGAAGACACTAAATTTGCATCAGCTTTCCTTGGGATTTTATCATTTTATAATGAACCCATGAGCATTCTGGTGCTGTGCTTTAAAAAAGAAGAAGTTGAAGGGGGCAAATCAGGGCAGCTGCCCTTCCTCTTCTTCTCCGAAGAAATGGAGTGAGCCTGTGGGCAGCCACCAGATCGGGAAGGCTGGGGGTGCTGTGTTGAGGCATTAAGTAATCAGGCTAATTTCCTTATGCCAATTGACTCCCCTCACTCATCCCTGGGTATTAGCTAGGAAAAACTATGGAGCTTCCAAGAGGAAATACTGAAAGTTGAAGTCAACTGGTGGTAGTGCCCTGGCCTTTGGTTTGGCCTATTACTTTGGGGTCTGTGTTTTCTCATTCCCAAAATGGGATATGTGGCTGATAACAGGAGGGACACCTGAAGTAGGGACCATCTTGGAACACCTGTATCTCACTTCTAGAGGTTCAAAAATTCTTTGCTTTCTTCTGTAATTTATTTATAATATTCTTTTTTTTTTTTAACCAAAAGTGAAATTAGTCAGCACTAACCAGGTGATTTGTATTAATGCCTGTGTAGTTTTTCTTTGGAAGAATACAGATTGTGGAGAAGCGCAAGAATAGAAAATGTTAAAACCCAAATATCACAGAGTAGGCGTGTTCAAATCATCTTTATCTTTGGTGGGAGCTGGGAGGTAAGCTACGGGAAATACTAAGGAAGGTCTCTGGATAAGGTGACAAAGGGACTCTAAGTTTACATGGGAATACCTGGTAAATAATATTATTATTAGCACCTTAGTCTGTGTGGTAGGAGACAGGCAAAGGCTGGACTAAGTATGGGCTCAGCCTTCCTATGTGGATCCAAATTTTCTCTATTACTGTTTGACCTGGGCCTAGTTACATAACCTTTGCGTGCCTGTATCTTTGAATCCCTAAAGTGGGAGTTAATAATAGTATGTGCCTCATAAAGCAAGAATTTTTGGAGAGGCATGTAAAAACCTTAGCGTGGTGCCTGACACACAGTAAGTGCTCAGTAAGTTTTACCTCGTATCATTAAAGCACTTTGAAGGCAAACATTTCACCTATAGGCCCTTTTAATGGGACAAGCATGGGCAGGGGCGACAATGGCCACACGCTCAGTCTCTAAGGAGTGGCGCTGGAGAAAACGCACTTTATACAACGCCTGCCAGGGAAAGTACAGCCAATGGTTGGAGGGAAAGGTGAGCCCTGCGTGCCTGTTTTGGGGGTAAAGGGAATGCACCACGAGACTCTCCTCCCTCCAGAGCACGCTCAGGCTCCCAGACGGTTACTAAACGGCTTTCCAAGTTCTCAGCTGGTCCTCTAAATGAACACTGAGCAAACATTTAAAGAATATCGGTTTGAGCCAAAGTATTAGTCTGCCCTTGGCAACAACACGTGGGTCAGACCGGGCTCACACAACAACAGATGCCTGTGTCGCGCCTCACTTTGTCTGTGCAGGCATCGTTGTCAGCGGTTTACGTGCATCAGCTCACTCAAAGGCATCGCGGTCCTGGGAAGTAGGTGCCCTTCACATCCCCTTTCCGCAGCAGCCTGCCAAGGTCAGGCTGCCGGCGAGGAAGGGGCCTGACCCGACCCCGCGCGCAGCGGCTCACAGTCTGCGCCTTGCGCCCACCTCGCAGGGGAAGGGACCTGGGAATCCGCGCCTGCAGCCGCGTGAGGTCGGCTGTGGGCAGGGGGCGCGAGGGGCAGGGTGCACCAAGCATTCCCTGCGCGCAGAACCGTAGTCCTTGGCCGGAACGTTCTGGAACTCCCCTGCGCAACCAGAGGCGGGGAGAGCCCAGGTCCAGCCGCGACCCCGCCCGGAGCAGCGTGGACGCCTAAAAGGTCCCCCGCGCCGAGAAGTCGCGGGAGAGGGGCGCGCGCACGGACGAGACCGCACTGTTTAGCGCACGCGCACACGAGGGCGCACGCTCGCCCGCCGCCCAGGATGAGACGGAAGGCATGGAAAGTTCCAGCTGGTTCGAGAACCGTAGGTAGCTGGAACGGCGGCGGCAGGGTCGGAGGCGGAGTGCGGCCCGTACTGGCCCCTCCTGGCTGGGCTCGCGGAGCCGCCCCCACGCGGGGGCTACGGGGCCGGAGGGTCCCGGCGGGGATGGCGAGCCTGGGGGGGAAAGAGACTGTCGAGGGGGCGCGGCGCGGCCGCCTTAAGGAGGGGGCGGGGCGGGCGTGCGAGGGGGGGCGGGGCGCGCCGAGGGGGCGTGGCGGGCCGTCTGCGCAGCTGCCAGAGCCTTAAAGCCCGGGCTCGCGCGGCCGGAGCGTGCTTTCGCCGCCCGGGAGTCTTCCGGCCCAGCAGTCCGTCAGGCCCCCGCGGTTCCCTCCCCTCCTGCGTCCCGTGAACCGGCTCGGTCCGGAGCCGCGCGCGGAGCGTTCGGGCATGCCCCGCTACGAGCTGGCTTTGATCCTGAAAGCCATGCAGCGGGTAAGTGACCTTCCCCCCCCCCCCCAGAGCCCCCCCCTCCCCGCGGGGGCGCCCCCCCCCCCACCCCCAGCCGCTAGGCCGTCGCCCCCCGCCCTCCCCGCGCGGGCGGGGGGAGGCCGGGGCCGCGGGCGGGCTGCGGGCGGCGGGCGTCCGCGCTG
>NC_064810.1:10635326-10713088 GCF_023721935.1 Panthera uncia | reverse complement strand
GGCGGGGGTGTGCCCGCGCGGGAGCGCGGCCGCGGGAGGGTGTGCCTCGCACGCGGCCGGCCGGCGGGGCGGGCGGGGGGCGGGGCGGCCGCGGGAGTCCCTGGAAGGTCCGCGGGAGGACACGCGCGAGCGTCCGGCCCCGCTCCCGTCGTCGCGAAGCCGCCTCGTCGCCGGTCCCGCCGCCGCCGCCGCCGCCGCCCGCTCCGCCGCCCGCCTCCACACTAGCGCCCGCCGGCCGCCCCGGAGCCGTCCGCGCTCAATAAAACGTCCTCCACAGCGTGTTTGTGCAGTTATCTGGACCACGGGCGTTTGTAACCGGTCTCACGTTAAAAAAAAAAATCTTTGACTTTTCTTTTTCTGACTTCAGCGAAAATCCTGCTCCGGGTGCCCTTAGCCCGGTTTCATTCATCCAAGTTGTGGCCTTTTTTGCGCCTTCCGGAAGAAATTTTTTCTCCCCCTGCTTTTGATTGCTCTGGAGGTAGGGAATTTCAGGTCTGGAGGGATGCTAAGCGAACCTGCAGCCCGTTCATTGCAAGTGATGGTGTGGCCGAGGACAGGGCCCCGCGGCCGGAAGGCAGCTCTTCGTCCTCTGTTCTGGGTCAGGTACTCCACCAGCCTTCGCCGAAATCCCCATTCTTCCCGTGAATTCGGTAACGTAGAGTGTGGTGTGTGCCCCCCACCCCCACCCCCAAGCCCAGGTATAATAAAAAAAATAATGATAATAAAACCTGTACCACGTCTGAACTTGGGAAGCAGAGCTGTCTGCAGCTAGATAATCACGCTCTGGGTCAATTTTGAGGAGTAGCTATTCAATGAAGTTTGGTTCAGCTTATTTCAGGCTGGGATCATGGTCCAACCTCTGTAGAAAAACTGGCAGTCAGGGAGCGGTAGGAAGTTGCTACAGTCTTGGCACTATAAGGTGGGAAAGGACACCAGTGCCTCTTGATCAGGTCCGGAGAGTCTGGTGAGGCATGCCATTGTGTCCCCAGCTTCGTTCTTCCAGAATTTGGAAGAAGATAGGATTGTGTTGTTTAACCTCTGGAGTATCTCCGACCCCCAACCCCGGGTCTTCTGTCTCCATGCTAAGACATTATGCCTAAAGAGAAGAGGAACGAGGGATGACAAAAAGCACATTTTTTAAAAGGATACGTTTTTAACTATGTAGAAATTGGTTAGGCCCTGCCCTTTAATCTGTGCTTCTGAGGCGATACCATAGAGCTTGGGAAACGTGTTTTATTGACATTTATTTTACCTCGTTTTGGGACCAAACAGGTGATCGCTAAAGAGTCCGAGTATAGACCTAATGTTTGTTCATTCCATAAACCTTTGAAATGAAAACGCTGCACTTGTCTTCAGCATAGCTGCCAAGTACATTGGGTAGTTCACATGGCTCCAAGTAGATTAGTTAAATGTTTTGCCTTTGCCATGTTCTATGTATTTTTTTGTGTTCTGTTTTTTGTATGCTCCTCTATGTGGCGCAGACATTTTTTACTTTAGTGCTAGTTTGGGGAAAATAATTCAATAGTTTCTTTGAAATTCAAGGGGGTGGGGCGACCCACTAGCAGATAATCAAGGTGAACTCCTCCCTGGAGGAGGAGGCCTCCGTGGCCTCTGATAGGACATTGTAACAGTGGTGAAGTTGTGTTGAATTCCTTGACCTGAATAAAAGTAAGATTAAACAACAGCAAAAACACCTTCCCCCCCCCCCCCCCCATAAAACTAGTTTTGGAGGAGGTTGTGAATGTGTAACAAACAGACTTCCTGGTTTTGAACAGTTTTGTTTTCAGTTTAGGAATTGGATTCTAAAATAGCATCAGTGCTTGGGAAAATGAATGAAAAAGTGAACGTTAGGTATGTAATGCAAAATGCCACTTGTGAGCTTGAACACCTTTGGCAGGCCTGGGAAACCTCCGTTCCAGTCTGTGGCAGTTTGTTTCTGCTGCAGGAAGCCTCTTGTAACTTCTCAATTCCAAGTTGCATGTTTTTCATATTTTTAGATTCTGAAACCCCCTCTAATGGTGATGGTTTATTCCCCCCCCCCCCCCCCCCAGTCTCCCACAACCAACCATTTATGTGTCTTGGAATTGAGGAAATGGGTTTATGTTGACCGTTCTTAACAGGAGACATGGAAGTTGAGACTGTTTTTTTCCAGCTTTTTGTTTTTTGGATTCCCAGAGAGGTCTTCCTCTTTGTTTCTTTTTTGTGGTACTCTGGAAGCCTGAAGAGCATTCCTAGTCTCTTTGGAGTATGTTACTCTCCCCTCCCCTATTTTATTTCCTTTGACTCCTAGCTGGGCTCCTTAAAAATGAGCAAACAAGAACTTTTAAAATTAAAACACACAATACCGTGTTGAGGCTCAGCATCTCGTGTAGCGGAGACCCAGTGCACCGTAGTCCAGTCACTTGTGGGAGTTTCCGTTGACAGATTTCAGGGTGTAGCGTACAGCACGAGTCCTTATTCAGCTATACAATTTTGTGTTGATCAGTCCCTTAGAATTTCCAGTGCTGTGTTCTTTCTCAGTTTGCAACTGGAAGTTAAAGGAGTCTCTGTTTTTGTTGCATTTCCCAGTTTATACATTCATGAATGTAGTTAGTTACCAGTCCTTCCAAGACCAAATTTATTTGGCAGGTGCCATTTAGCTTGAAGTTTGTTTTAATGTGTGTATATAAAAAAAAGTGGTCATATTTTTGTTTCTCCCCGACTTTTAATTTAGCATGAAAAGTAGGTGAAAGTGTGGCTAAATTCTGAAATTAGAAATGGTAAAGTAATGGATGTTGTGAAACCAGGCCTTTAAAGGTGATGACTAAAGCCATTTGAAAAGATGGTTGGTTGCTTAGATCATTCTTAGATTATATTTATAGAAGGGTTTCCAGAATAAAAAGATTGGAATCTTGATATACCTATATCAGGTAGCATCGGAGTTTTCTGACGACTGAGAAACTGAGATGGAGAGTTCCTTCTTCACCTCCACCTTGTCCTCTTGCAGTGGGAACACTCAAGTAGAGAGAGGAGGGGTGATGCATTTCGGGTGAGGTCTGACACTGACTCCTGAGGACCTTTCTCTGGCAAGTTTGAGAAAATGGCTGATGTCCTTTCATTTCACCTTGAAATTAGATTTTAAAGATTGGTATTTAATTTCAGTTAGGCGGAAGACAGCTGCCAATATGTGAATGATAAAGCCACGTGCTGTGTAAGAAAAGCCTAGGAAAAGCTGTGTAAATTGTGTAAAATTTTTACTTTTAGGATGGGTTCAGGAAGAAGAATTTTGAGATGAAAAAATCTATGCAGAACATTTATATTCTGTGGTTGCTTTGCTTAGGACGTTTTTTTTTTAAGTTTAGGAACATTTTAATTGTCATGTGTTAGTATGTTTCCCAGAGTTGGCATGTTTAAAGTTGTGAAAACCCTGAGCAAATATCTTTTCCTGAAGTTTTCCCATGGCTACTCAGGAATTTTTACATGAAGAATTAAAGATTAGTGGTTTAAATAACTAGTTTAATTGCTAAATGAATGCCCATGTGTACAACAGAATAGTGTTTATTTATCTTGTATATACTTTTCTAATAGGAATAAAATAGCAGATAGCTACTTTGGAAATCTTGAGTTCTTTTCCATTAAAACAAATTTCACTGGTCATTTTATGTTTAATACTCTCATTTTAAATTTCATTGGAAAGCAGATTATATTTTAAATTTTAAAATCAGTCATTGAAATAGTTCTTTGCGAAGAGTTTTATGTTGTAATCTGAGTTTAACTTACAACCTGGGTTTTACAAGTTTAGAAATAGAAGTGTAGTGATATTCCAATCCTTGAATATTTCTACAATTTCTGTAATTCCTATAGAAAGCAGTAGGCTTTCTGATTGTGCGGTGAAGAGTCTTCTATTTTTCTTTACTACAGTCTTTTTGATGAGAAAAACTGGCGACAGTTTTGTGTTTGTTCTAGAGTTGTTTCCACCATAGAATCCTCTGAAAGTAATATCTACAGAATGTTTGCATTTGAGATCCCTTTTGGAGACCTAAAGTGCTAATGATAATGAACTCAAGTATGGGACTGGCCAAACCTAGGTCATTGCAGCTTGGCTTGTTGGCAACATTTGATCATGAGGAAATAGTGACATTTCTGCTCTCAGGTGGTGGCAGACAAAAGTTCAAAAGGAAACCTCTTTGTTCTAGCTGTCAGATGCAGAAGTTAGTCTTTTTCTTCTCTTGGGCCCTCCTTGAACAGCTTAGCTTGTATCTTTAATAATCACCCTTTGTGTTTTGTCTGCTTGAAACCAGACAACTGAAAATAGTTCTCCAGTAATGAAAGACTTGAGCCTTGTGGGCAATGTTATACTCTCGTTTGGTATTAAAGTTTTCTTGGGTTACAGCTCATTCCCGCAGCAAGTGATTGAAGAAGGAGTCCTGTTCCTGCCCCTGAGCTACAGCTAAGGTACAAGGAGTGGCTTGGGGGTAAGGAATCCTTCCTCACCAGATGTGGTTTGTATTTGTTAAGACTGCTTGTCGGAAGTTGACATTTCTGCACTAATTTTTATTTTCTTAATTGTTACTCATGACCCGCACATTCGTTACTCATGTTTATAGGTTTTTAAAATCTGGGAATTTATGTGCAGACTGCTATTGAATCTTCTCACCTTTAGATCACAAAATCACTTTAAAGGAAACAAAGAGTTTGAGAGCAATGAGGGACAAATTCTAAGGTAATAATTTTCATTCAGTTGCCTTTGCTGTATTTGTAGTACAAGCATAATTTTTCTGTTCCTTATAAAGAATACCTCTTCTTAGTGCAAGGCAATGTTCTTACCCAACAGGGATGTCAACACATGTTCTCTCTTAGTGGAGCCAAATTTAAGGAAATCAACCAAATTTAAGGAATGTCTGGTAAGGTATTAATATATTTAAAGGAAAAACTGCCCTTAGGAGTTTGGAAAAGGACAGTTAATCCAATTCTCTTATCTTTGTTCTATGCTACAGCAGGGAGTCAGCAGACTGTGGCTCACAGGCCAGTTTAGCTGCCGCCTGTATTGTATGGTTTGTGAGCTTGGAAAGAATTTTACATTTTTAAGTAGTTGGGGAAAAAAATCAAAAGAAGGATAACTTATGATGTGAAAATTTTATGAAATTCAAATTTCAGTGTCCATAAATGTAGGTGTATTGGGACATAACCCTGTTTATTTTTTTATATTTGTTCTCACCCTTTACAGAAGAAGTTTGCTGACCCTTGATTTAGAGTATACAAACAAAATTTCCTAGGTTCAGTATTAGCTTTACGGTGCTGTTTTCTGACATTTCTGCATCAGTGCCTTCCATTTTCCTCCTCCTATTACTATACCTTTTACTTTCATATGGATGATTTGCCTTTTTTTGGTAACAAGCCAAGAACCCTGGCGTTTTGTGCTCTTCTGTGTGCTGGTTATATAGCCTCCTGGATGTCCCCTTGGCACTGCAAACTCAATATGGTTCAGACTTGAGTCGCCTACCCTAAAACTGGTCTAACTTACTCTGTGGCTTCTCTGTCTTCTGTCACCTGTGGCTGAGCAAATGCAACTCCTTATATTCCTGCAGTCCCAATCCCATGTGGTGTCTTCTCTGCTCAGGTTGAACCACTAATATTTCTATCTTGATTCTTGCAGTTTCTTAGCTGGTCTCTAACACACTGCTGAGGGGAGGATAATTAATGCCTGTAGTAAATATGTTTCTTGGAGTACAAAAATAGTTCTTGAGATGCTGTAAGACCATCAAATTCAGATTCAGTTGAGATTCATTTTTAAGTAGGAGATGATACAAAGCATTGTATAGTGGTGGCTTTCTGAGTACTTCATTGTCTTTCTGTAATAGTTGATTGTGTCAACACTTGCCAAATTCCAGCACACCTCTCTTTTTCAGAGACATTCAGAATGAAGTCTGGCATCTAAGGCCACATGTGATAGAATGCCCGACTTTTTTGTTTTTAGACTTCATATCAATTTCTTTCATTCCCCGTTCCATATATTAAGTAAACAGACCTGTTGTAGATCTCCATAAATACCATTACGTTTCATTTTCTTTGGTGCCTGTGTCATCCTGCTTTTCTTGGAATGCCCTCCCTTTCCATATTACCCATGATATACATGAAAACTTGCCTCAAATTCATTTTCACTTCGTTAGTACAATAAAAAAATATTGAGGGAGGGCCTGCACTGTTGGGGGAGTATAGACTGTAATTTTTCCTTTGGATTTGCATGGTGTTTTCCTGTGTCTTATCACATGGATCACTTTCTACTGCATATTGTAGTTACTTGGTGAATGTTTACCTTCTTTGCTAGATTACAAATTCTTGAGAGTCCAGCCTGTTTCATTTCTATCCTCTCCGCTGCTCTGCACTGCACATGTCTGTGTTCACTTAGCTACCTTATGGGATTCCTACTCTCATCTCTGAAACAGTTTTGGGTGATAGCATGCTGACCTCTTGTGTTAGTGAATTGCTTTCAAGTCAGTGCACTTGGCTTGCCCTGGGCAAGATATATGCCTACCAGAAGTGGTGTTCGTTTTCAAGACTATTTGATGGCAGGTAATCTTGTTTTTATAATAATTAAATATCATGTAAACTGATAAAATGAGTGCAAAACTTTTTTTTCCCCTGAAAACCAAGTTGGATTCTTTGGAAAGACTTGATAAAGGTGAGTTCCTAAAATAATGGCTGTAGAATTAGATATGGCCGTAGTAACTAAAAGTTTGGGAGGAAGAACATTAGTCCCAAAGGATTCTGTGTGCTTTCCACTTTAATGAAACTGAAAATGGAAATTGTAGATGATGCGTTAATAGGTGTGGTTTAGATCAAGCAGAAGGAACTTCAATCAGCAAGGCGCTCCTCCTCATCGATCCCATTCTCCAAGTGCTTTGACCCCATATTAAGATTGGCAAATGAATGTACATTTATGTGTTAAACTTAAATAAAATGTTTAAGGTACGTATGTATGATATTTTGACTTCCTGCTTTAGCGTTAATCCCTTTTTTTTTTTTTTACCTGTTACGTTTGGATATGATTGGGATATGAAAGCTTCTGCTTCAGTAAGTGTTCTGATTTTTGTTTTCTAAATGATTAGAAGAACATAAGACCCTCAATGAAGATACTGGTTGTATTATGTCGAAATAAAGAACTGGCACGGGGATACTAGAAAGAGCTAGAGACAGATCGACCTGGTTTTGGTTCCTGGCACCTATCTCCTAGGGATCTTAACCTTTTTGGATCTTCATTTCCTCGCTGTAAAATGGGAGTAATCTCTAAGTTGGAGAGTCTGAAGATAAAGTGGTAACATGACCTTGGAGGTAATAGGTGTTCAGTATGTCACCGAAGTAGCTTTGTGATATCAGGCAAGTTATTGAACTTTTATTACGTAGTTTTTCATTATGGCCGCTTTATTGATGAGAAGACTCCAAAAGGTAAATTTTTTTTATATGTAAGTTGTTTTATCAGAATCTGACAGTTAGTCAGACCTGGAATATGGTAGTTGCTCAGTAAGTATTTGAATTTATAACATGAGTCATACTGCATAATAGCTTGCATACAAATTAAGCAAGGGCAAGCTTTTGATTATAGGAGATGTAGCGTGTGAGTATGAGGGTTCCCACGAACTCCACCAGCTTAGAACAATCTGTCAGACCGATGTCCATCATTTATATTAACAACTGCTGGCTTTTGCCAGGCACTGTGTGCTGGGACTCCTCATAAAGAACTACACTATTTGCATCTGGTCTTTGTGTTATCATTCCCATCCAACTTTATTATAACTAGTGCTTAGTAAGACAGTATTTTAGGTGAGAAGTTGGGAAAAGTGACAAATAGGGAAAATCTAAACAGAAGAATTACTTTGGATAGGCTCTTAATTATTAAGGTGACTTGAGGCAAGTGTAGGGGGAAACGGTATTTTGATTTATTCAGTGAGTATTCGATTGCCAATGTGACCAAATTGCTAAAGCTGTAAGGGTGAACTCTTCGGTACGAAAAACAGATGGAGCAGATAGATGATAGCCCAGTTGATTTCTCACACTCCATGGTATTTTCAGTTCGTATTCTATTTTTCATTTCTGATGCAGCATTGTATTATAAAACTAAATATTTCATTTTAATTGGTGATTTTAAGAGATTTGTTCCATTCCTGTTGGTACAGATTTTACTTTTATGAAAGAATTAAAACTATTTTACAGCCCCTGTTGCTGGAATGTATATATTTATTTTATTAATATGCTTTTATTTATTTTTTTTAGTAATTGTTTTGTAAGCCAGGAATACTCGTGATCTAACGAGTCCAAGATAAGATCTTCTACAAGAGAATGTGCATTTTTTTTGATGTTTACTTAACTGTCAATCTTTTAAATCCAACTTTATTTCAGACTTAATTTGTGACTTTGTACCTGATTATTTTATTTTGCTGAAGTTGCATAATGGGATTGGGGATGGTATGAGGTATTGGGCACCATTTGAAGCACACTTGAGAAATGTGTATATGTGAGTCTATAACGGAAGAAACCAGACTGTGACCAAGAGGAATAGCAATGCTGGTAACTTAAGTCTTTTCATTCTGTTTGGGAGCCGGCAATGTGAATGTAAATGTATTCGTGAGTTAATAAAAGCTACTTAACAAAGTTGCCTGAGGAATAGCCAGGATGTGTGTTGGATTCTTTTAACTATTGTGTTTTAAAACCGGGTAAGTATGAACTGTTGTCCTCGGTTTAGATTAAATTTTGTCCTAGTTCGGAGTGTCTCAACTCAAGACTGCAAAGGGTTGGGAGGGCCTGTGGCAAAATGGAAGGGCTGCTGGGTGGAGGAGATTGTGTGTCCTGGTAGGGACGGTGCTTGTTAACCAAGTCTGTTGCCTGGGAACGTGGGTCTGGTTTTGCCAGCTTGTCCTTTTCTGCCCTAGTGTTCGCAGCCAGAAATCCAGATTTTATAGGAAATTTGATATTTAAGATGTTGGCAATTAACTCAAAAATATTTAAACACGATGAACCAAATGAAATCTATCTGTTGGTCAGATATGCTACCATCTTAGAATCTATGATTGAGATCATTGGCCTTAGACATTTTTTTAAAGGTGTCCCTGATGGTCTTTAGACTTCTTTTAGAATTTAGGTTTCAGAAATTGCTGCTCACATGTTGATAAACTCACTTTTTAACTGGTCATTGGTTTACGATAGGGCTAACAGTTAATTACTATAAATGGCAAACATGTTTAATTCTTAAAAGTAGTATTGGTTTCTAGTTGGGGCTACTGTGTTAGGTATGCCCATTTAGGCTAAAGTGTACGTATAGACTTCAGAGACTTGCACAAGAACTGCAGTATGACTTAATGTAAATTGTCAGAAATTAGTATTTTTAGTACTACACTTTTTTTTTTTTGTATTTTGTATTTTAAGCATGCATTAGTGCAGTTTGGTTTATACCTATTGTACTAAGCTGTTTGGGGTTTGCAGTACTATTTTGAGCAGACAGCTTGTCGAGAAAATGAAATTTTTTGAAGTTTGCATTAGCTTATAGGACCCATGAGCCTTGGAATATAATATTACCCTGAAAAAATGTAGGTGCTCTTCCTGTCACAGTTAGAACAAGGGGATGATATAGTATTTTTTTATTGTATTAAAAAATTTTTTTTTTTTTATTTTTGAGGGAGCAGAGAGCGCGAGTGAGCAAGCATAAGTGGGTGAGGGGCAGAGAGAGAGAGGGAGACACAGAATCCAAAGCAGGGTCCACGCTGTGAGCTGTCAGCACAGAGCCTGACGTGGGGCTGGAACTCAAGAACCGTGAGGTCATGACCTCAGCCGAAGTCGGATGCTGAACTGACTGAGCTACCCAGGTGCCCCTAGTATTTTTATTTTTTTAATGTGTATTTATTCTTGAGACAGAGACAGAGCATGAACAGGGGAGGGGCAGAGAGAGAGAGAGAGAGACATAGAATCCGAAACAGGCTCCAGGCTTTGAGCTGTCCGCACAGAGCCCAATGCGGGGCTTGAACCCATGAACTGTGAGATCATGACCTGAGCCGAAGTCGGACACCCAACCAACTGAGCCACCCAGGAGCCCCAGCTAGTATTTTTATTTTTGACCAGGGCTTCATGTTTCTGTAGATTGGAAGCCAAGTTATTATCTTGACTGACATTTTTTGTCTTTGTTACTTCCCCACTCTCACTTCATATACATAACAGCAAATTAAAAATCTCAGGTCCATCTCAGGTTCTTTCCTGCCTTTCTAGTCCTGCTTCTCCCCCCCCCCCCCCCCAAATTCATTTTTACCATGATTGCAGCGTCCTGGTTAAGGCAGTCCCTACCCACTTTGGGGGACATTTCAGGAGTGGTTGGTGTGGGTGAGAGCTTAAAAACAGAATTGCACGTGAAGAGTGTGGATTTAACAAAACCATAATCTGAACCTCCTCAACTTGGAGCCCTCAGTGCTTGAAAACTGGCTTCGGTTGCTTCTGCCCCAGAATCCAGAAGTGCTGGTGTTGTCTTCATTTGGACTTTAGTTTTTAAATGTTCTTGTTGACACCCACCCTTACTGTTAAAATGCTGGAGTTTCCATCAAGAGACCCAAGTGCAGCTATCATATAGCCAGACTGCTGTGGAGTAGTCCAGTGTGGGAACATTCTCAGGGTGGTGATCAAGACCTTAGCTGCACTTGGATTTCAGGTGCTGAGAAGGTCCTGGACTTGAAACCCATGTGTAGCCTTTGCTTTAGTTAGATGGGTAGATTATGAATATAAAATACCGTTCAGTTCTGGTTTTGATTCAGTGTTAAGGTGAGTGTTGGTGAATGAAAGGCTAAATTTGAGAGTAGGGTCTGTGCCAGGTGTATGTTACATATAGAAAAGATGTACTTTTAAAAAAATCGGTTGAACCTGTTAAGTAAATGTATGATCCAGTGATCCGTTGTTTTGATTCTCATTCTTTTGCTGGTATGCTATTTGCCTTCTGTTTTGTTAGCATACTTCACACAGTTGCTTTCTCATATACAGTAATTGCGGTTTTGAAAACCTTAGACACCACCTTTCCATTAGGATGAGCTTAAGTCCGTAGTAGCTGTAGTAGCGGTGTCGGTCTCAGGAACCATTCTCGTGTGGGCTAAGGGCCAGGAGTGCTTGCCAGGTCAGTTTAAGAAGACTGAGGTGAAGAAAAAGTCGTCCTGATAAAGTTTTTTAAATTAAATATTTTATCTGATTAGGCTGAAATAATTGGAAGCTGTAACTTAAGCATCTTCGAATTTCTGGCATTCATGGAAAGCAGTTGTGATCCTATTTTTCCGGATTTTTTAGACCAGTCTCCTTTCCTATCTTTGAAATACAAGGGGAAAATCTAGCTGCATTCGTAGTCTGTAACACCATACCCCAGTTGTATGTTCACTTTTTACATTCAATTCAAGCCATGATTTCTACCAATCCTTCCAAATAGAAGTAAAGTTATCCTGTTTTGTGGTCTTACTTTTTACTTCTTGAAAATCTTGTATACCCCAACCTTTGAAGAAAATTAGAAAGTTTAAGAGTTTTCCAACCAAATGTATCTGCTTGAGGAAACATCCCAGTTTCAGGATCTTCTATTTATGCCTTGGCCTCCTGGGAGAATTAGAATCTGGTCTACAAGAAGGCTTGTGTTTATATTTTCTGGCCCTTGTTACATGGAAAAAGAAAATTTTGGCATGTGTTCCTTCTAGGAATCTTTTTTCCAGGAATATAAGACATCAAGTTGGATGAGCACAGAAAACATGAAGGTGAACCACAGAGTTGACATGGTGGATGTTCTCCTTCTGAACCTTCTGTTTGATACTACCTAGTCCTTAGTGGGTAGTTCAAGCAGGGTGTGTGTGTGTGTGTGTGTGTGTGTGTGTGTGTATTTTCTCCTTCAATACTCGGCCATCTTAAGGGTGAGGTGGTGTGATCTCCATTTTCCAAGTGAAAAAACCTGAAGCAGAAAGGTGCCGAGGGTCACACAGCTCAGTGAGTGGCTGGGCCAGCATCTCACGAGCAGTCTCAACCTAGAAGCAAGCTCTGCTTTTCATCACTGTATCTGTAAAAGGAGTTTACAACATCATGGTGGTACAGTTAAAGTCCCTTTAGATTGAAAGAAGTAGTTCACATCTATTTTGAGTGCCTGCAGAGAGGACTGGCAGTACCATGTTTTGGGGGAATATAGTGGTAAACTGGAAGACAAAGTTCCAGCTTTCTTGGAGCTTACATTCTAGTAAGGGAGACAAACCAGCAGATGCTAGAGAAAGCGTGATGAGAGACAAATGTGGCAAATTGCATTTTTGTTAGAGTGCTCAGGCAAGGCGGAAACTTCAGTGAGGAGTCTTAAGTACACTGCTGCCGGTAACTGGGGGCAGAAGAGATGAACAAGTGCAGATATGTCGGAGTTCTGTGTTAGCTTTGCATTCAGTTCAGCAGGCTTTTGTTTTGTCGGTTGCCTTCAAACCTTTCCTGAAAGAATTGACACTGCATAACAATTGTTTATTGCTTATTTTTTGTCCACAGGGCCTTTTCATTTAGTAATCTAGACGTTGCCTTAAGGTACATCTTTTTCCCCATTTTGTAGAAGTGAAAATTAAGATCCAGAATTGAGCACACATAAAAGGAAATAGTGCAGTGAATCTCCATACTATGCCCATCACCCAGCTTCAGCAACCAATCAACGCTTACCAATCTTGCTTCATCTACACTCTGCCCCTTTGGTTTTGTTTTCGGAAGTATTTTATCTTATTTTAACTTTATCTTAAAATTTTAAATCTTCGGAAGAGTTACAAGACCCAGGGGTGCTTGGGTGGCTCAGTCAGTTAAGCGTCTTGACTCGATTTTGGCTCAGGTTGATCTCACGGTTTGTGAGATCGAGCCCTGCTTTGGGCTCTGCACTGACAGGACGGAACGTGCTTGGGATTCTTTCTCTGCTCCCCACTCCCCCCCCCCCCCCCACAAAAAAAAATAAAAAAAAAAAAAAAAAAGACCAGTTCAATTAACACCTGCAGGCTTTTCACCTAGATCACTGGCTTTTAGAGTTTGCCATATTTGCCGTTTTGTTTTGTTTTTGTTTTAATCTGCACTGTTGGAGAGATGCAGACATCTTGACGTGGCCCTTTTTTTTTTCTTAAGGAATAAGGGCTTTACTTCCTAACTACAACATAACCATTGCACAATTCTGACATTGCTACTGTATTATAAAATGTTCAGTACACGTTCAAATTTATTCCATTAATATCTTTTAACTTTTTAATCCAGTATTTAATCGAGAATCAATCAAGGATTTAGTTGTTTAGTCTCCTTGATCTAGAACAATTCTCTGGTCCTTGTCGTTAATGACAGTAGCACTTTGAAGAGTCCAGGCCCACTGGTCTTCAGAATCCCTCGATTTGGATTTGTCTAGTTGGTTTTCTCATGACTAGAGATAGGTTAAACATTGTTGGCATAATTATTAAAGAGGGATGTCAGTGTATTGTATCAAGAGGCATGTCAGTTTGTCTCACTATTGATGTTAAGCATTCAGTTGGTGTAGGTGATAGCCATTAGATTGCCCTAATGTAAATGTATCTTCCTTTTGTAATCCGTGACCTCTAGGGTGACAAACTTGAGACTGAGTATTCTCTTCAGTCTTCCACTGGGGTTAGCATCTGTTGATGATTCTGAATCATTTGTTGCTGGACTACGTTAAAGCAAAGTACAGATATAAGATTTCACCTGTAAGTGTTTCGTATGCATCCAAAAGTTAAGGGCTTTAAAGAAAAACAAAAGCCAACCACAGTGCTTTTATGACATCAAATGAATTCCATAACAGCTCCATGTTCAAATTCTCCAAATTGTCTCAAATGTTTTTCCCCAGTTGGTTTGCTTGAATCTGAGTCCAAACAAGGTCCACAGGCTACATTTACCAGATGGCCTGTTGAGTCTTTTACTCTAACAGATTCCCCACCCTTCTTTTCTGAATTTGATAATTTCCCGGTGTTTTATGTGTTCATCTATTCCGGGTATTTTCGGTAAACTGGCAGGTAGAAATTTGATTGTTTCGTTTTGCAAGAGGACATAAGTATTCTGGGTGTGGCATTATATGTCTGCCTTTTAGAGAAGATTGATTCTTGATAGTGTCAGCCTCATCCATCCAGTTTAAATTTCCCCATCAACCTTTCACCTAAGGATTCTAGCATCCATTGTAACCATTGCGTAGGATTTGTATAGTTGCTTTCTCATGATTAGAGATAAGGTTAGACTTTGATTCATCAGGGACTATAAAGGGTGACTTTCTAATTGCATTTTTCCTTTTGTATCAGTGAGGTTTTTTTCTGACTTGTGTTTATTCCTGTTATGTGTATCTTCCTGGGGAACGTTATAAAAGGGTACATTCTTCATCTTCATTTCACTGAGGATGTTCTTGGACTTCCTTAATGATACGTCCTCAATTTTCTCATCTGTAGATTGAGGATAATTATCGTGCCTTCCTCCTGGGGTTTTTGTGAAGATTGGATGAGCTGGTACATGTAGTGTAGAAATGGTGCCTGGCTCTAGTGTTGGTAAGTGTAGTTAACAAAGTAACTCTCAGTTCTTTGGAAACATTTCAACCGTCAGGTGTAACGAAGAGGCGGAGAAGGGAGAGAGTCTTCATAAGCTGAAGGGAGAGAGTCTTCATAAGCTGACGTTAGCGAGAGGCTTGGGCTTGTATTGAGTGGGCTAAAGGAAGGTGCTGCTTGCCCACACTGACGTGCCTTTTGCGTAGAAATGACTGCAGTACGGGAAGCACTTGGATATCACTGCGCGCTACGAGGCGGATGTTGCTAATACCTGGAGCACATTCTGAAGTGGAGTGAGCACAATGAAGTATGTAGACCACTCTTACGGTGGGCAGGTAGGATGAGATCGTGTCTCCAGACACAGATTTTTATTACCTCATGGCCCATTGAGATTTTCCCCCCGATGGAGATTTTTACCTGAGCAGAAGGCTTCTTGCCTAGTTGGATTTGCCTGGTCGTTCCACACACCTTCCAAACTTTGTGATAGCTGATGTTTTTGTCATGGGAGCAAATGCTGTACTCCCTTTTGGCCTTTTAATAATCTGCCATCATTTACTGCCTAAAAAGACCCACCGTTGATGATCGTGTAGGATATTGAAAGTATCGGGTAGCTCGGTTGGGTACTTGATCATTAATATTTGATTCTTTTACTTAACAAACGCTTGGCCTGCCTGCTGTGTGCCAGACTGCTCTAGACAGAGATTACATCACTGAACAGCACAGACAAGAATCTCTACCCTGATGGAGTTTACATTCTGGTAGTGAGGAGACAGCAAACATAAACAAGTTTACGGTATGGTAGAAGGTATCGAGTGCTGTGGAAAGAAAGAAAGCAGGATAGGGTGCCTGGCTAGCTGAGTCAGTAGAGCATCAGACTCTTGGTCTGAGGGTCGTGAGTTCAAGCCCCACGGTGTGTGTAGAAATTACTTTTCAAAGTAAATAAAGCAGGATGAGAGACTGAGATGGCTAGGGCAGTTACTTTTGAGCAAAGACGTAAGTGAGAAGAAAGCAAGTTTTGTGAAAACCTGGGAGTGCTGAGTGTACCCTGCAGAGGGAACAGCAAATGTCAGGGCCCGTAGGTGTGTTTGGTGCGTTGTGAATAAAGGGGTGGCTGCTTCCTGTGTTTGTTGATATCGTGCAGTGGGCCAAGGGCCAAACTTTGGAGGTAGGTGAAGAGGTGAGGGCATTTCGTGAACTAGAGGAGATTAAATGGTGATTGGGATCAGAGTTCTAGCATTTGAAATTGTTAAGTGGATTGATTTTAGATACATTTTTTTGAGGTAGACCCAACAGACCAGTGGACTGATGTGTGTGGCTTGAGAGAGACCGTGCAGCAGCAGTCAGTCAAGGATGACTGTTACTGACATCATAGGACTTGGGCAGTAGTGAGGATGGGTTCCCCATTCCTTGAGATGGGGAGGACTGACAGGAAGACAGGTCTGAGGGATATGAGCCAAGTTATTCACACTCCCAAACAAGGATAGGTGGCCTCCAAACTCCAGTCAGAACTGTGCCGCACAGATTTTACTAGGAGAACTCTTCCGTCCGATAGACGACCAGGTGTTGCCAGTTCTTCTAACCTAATGTCTTAAGGATGGAGGGTTTGGCAGGTGAAGGAAGCCTGGCTTGGGTAGTAGCTTGATAGAGCCCACGGTAACAAAGTCAGGTGGAGAAGGGACTAGATTTAATTTTTTATTCTCTGGTGAAAGGACTGATTAACAGTGCAGAGAGAATGAAGGCAGAAGCCTTGGCTTTGGATGGTGAGGAGGAGGATGAGCTCTGGTCTTACAGCTGACTCCATCTGCTCTAATTGTTTACTTACCTCCGTTTCTCCTTACATGTATCCATTTACATGTGATCGTACATAAAGAGTTCAGTTGAATTTTTATCCTGTGTTGTTGTTGTCCATTTTGTAAACATTTGTCGTATGTACATATATACATCTCAGGTATTTTCTCTGCAGGCACAGATTTTTAAACATGGTTGATATGGAATGATCTTTTATTAATTGATACGGTTTATGTTTCTTCTGTGAGTAAAGAAATGTTCTTGTCATTAAAGTTGGTATTGCCTAGCGATGACAAGGGCAGAAACTATTTCGACAGATGAATGTGCGTGCAGATCTTGATGTAAATACAAATAATAACTAACACGAGGCAAGTTATGCTACTTTTTGGATTCAGGTTTCTCATCGGTGAAACGGTCATTAATAACTGCTTGTCCCGTGATTGTTGTGAGGAGCACAGTCATGCACACAGCACTCTGGGTACAGTGTCTATATAAGGTGTTAGGACTTAGGTCAGTTAGTGTCATTTATCACTCACTTGTCTTTGACCGTCACCTCTTACAAGCAAACATAGGCGCTGCTGCTGTCTTATTTCATATTCTCATTTCTCTCAAGATTATTGGAGTTTGTTCCATATACGTGATGCGGTATCACCCACATAAACGTTGAGATTGGTGGTCATTTGAAAGTTGTCCCCATACCCAAAAGGTTTTCATTCTCTTGAGACTTTTAAAACAACAACGACAACAACAACAGTACAAAACATTGTGAGCCAGACTTCTGTAGCGATAGAAGCAGGTTACAATGAGTATATCTTGGGGAATGTGTGTATATGGATAAAATGATAAATCTGGTAGTTTATGATTTTTCTTAGGTGAATAAGATTTTATCTGAAGAAATGGTTTACTTACATGGGAAACCGTCCTCCTAAACCAATTCCCTCCCCCATACTTCGCTAAAAGTGGAGCTGTTCCCATCGGTAGGGGGTTGCTCGAGTGGGGCTCAGATCCCTGCCCACTCTGCCTCTCCTTCCACCCCTGTGATGATACACTGGGACTAGAAATCCCTAGGATACACTTTAAATGCCATTTGAATTCAGAATTTCATGCATTTCTTAGGTACTTTTAAAAATTTGAATAGGTAAGGTTGTAGGTATAATAGAAATGTTTTGCGGAGAGATTTTAAGGGCAAACTCCTGACGTGTTTTAGGGACTGTTCTATCATATGATTACATGTAGAGTTATCTTTAGCTCCACTTGTAATTTGAAATTGGCTGGAATTCATATCAGTTGTATTAGGAACGCTTCTTTTGCTTTTCAAGTGTCACTGATAAACTGCTGCCAATACTCATTTCTACGTTTTTAGAAGAAGTGTGGGTTGAAGAAGGTCCTGTATGAGTACTCACATACTCTGTACCATGCACCATTAGTCTCCTGGGCTAGTGGAGTTTGCTTTACTGAACCTTGAGTCAAGGTGACAAAAGTGAAAATGAGTTACGAAAAGTCCCTAAGAATTTTGTATAAATTTAGTTTGTGTGTGTTTTACTTGAAGTGATGTAAATAGGAACTAATTATTCATGATATGGTTGAGAGCCTCCTTGAAATATTTGTGGGAGAACTGCATATTTAATATATTACTTTACCTAGTTCTTTTCTTTGTAAATAACTTTTGTGAAGAACCTAATATGCCTGTATTATAGTTGACAATTTAAAAGGAGTTGATATCATTTTTAGTCCACACAAGTTGTAGAAGGTAAAGAGACACTTACTGAGTGCCTGTTTGTTGTAGTGGGCAATATTCTGTTCTTTCTGTGTTAATTATTCCTTATCAAATCATTAGGAGCTAGTTGGTGATTTGATTTTACAGAGGAGACACTTGAGGCTGATAGAGATTACTTGCCTCCATCCTGCGTTTAGGAAGAAACAGCTTGGGCTCCAGCCCTTCAGTTTGTCTGCTTTCTTGATTACGCCGCTTATATACATGTAAGTTTTCAGAAGTGTCTGTGTTCTCTAACCCTGAATTTACTAGCTGTTACAGTGAGCATTTTTCCTTGGATCAGAATGTAAGCAAGACCCGGCAAGAGTACTATTAGTAGTGCTGGACTGGCCTGTTCAGGTGGTCCTTTGTGTGGTTTTTAAAGTGACTCCAAAGCTAAAATGATTGTTGTTTGGTCACTTTTAGTGTCACTGTATTCTACCCTTTGTTAGTCCCTTTGCTTCATTGAATTTGTTGTGATGTGGAGCCCTGATAGCTTTAGGAATTGTTTTTCTTGTTCTCTGTTGGTGACTTTATTTCTAGAGTGACTATATGTCCTGGATTTTATAGATTGTCCCAGAATAATTTCCTAGTTTGGAAGATAAATTATCTGGTCACCCTAGATACTAGGAAAGAGATGTTGGATTTGCTTATTATAATAATTATATTTTTATTCTATTACCTAATGGGAGGTTAATAGCTGATTTGATTTAATTTGGTGTTACCTGTTTTCCTCTTTTTAGTTCAAACACAGCAAATATTTAGGTATGCTTCTCTATTTAGATTAATTCTTCGGTTGTAATTTAATTCATCTAAACAGTACCAAAATGGTATTCTAATTTTGTGCAAAACTATCAACAAAACACTTTCTGAGAAAGAAGCTCTTTCCTCTGTGGGGGCTTCTGCTCTGTTTTACACTGACTCCCCTTGTGTTTTGAGATTTGGCTAAATTCATTATACTGCCCATCACCACTAGGGGACCACTTTATACATTCTACAAATAATACTCCTAGGATAGAAATACTTGTTTCCTTAAAAATTTACTACCAGGGAACCAACCCATATATTTATCATTCATGTACCTGTTTTATTACTTGTCTCACTTGATGGGATTTACCTGAACCAAGTAGCAGCTTTGTTCTAATAATATAAAAACATAAAAAGCTTCTTTTTGGCTGATGAAAAAATTTCTGCATGTATATTTTTTCTGAAAATAAAGGAATTCTGGTTAGTGTTCATTGTGTTTTTGTCATAGAAATATTTACTTCAAAGGAAAGAGAAAAATACGAAGAACTTATATTGTATATTCTATTTGGAACCATTTTTAAGGAAGGCACAGTTTATTTCCTAACAGAGTAAAGTTCAAGGCTGTGACCATCTGTATTCATGACTGGACTGTAAAATTTAGCTGCATTGCATTATAGTATTTTATATCGTTCTACAAACTAAGTTGACCTATTTTTGGTTTTGTTTGTTTTTCCTTTTCCAGTCTACTGGGTACTGGTCTCTGGATGTTTTTTGTTTAAATTGGAAAAATCTTAAGCCTGCCCACAGGCTGGTATGGTATCCGGTGAGATGGGGACTTGCTGGCAATGGCTTTTGAATGGTCTGAGGAGGCTTAGGCAGACAGAGTTGAGCTAGTGTTTGGCCATTCTCTGCTACCTCTCCTGTGGGCAGAACATCTTTTCTCTAGCTTACTTGCTGTTGTAGAGAAGTTAGGGGTTAGACCAGGGTGAACATTTCCCCCTTCATCAGGGAGCAGAATGTGGTTCGGGTATCTGACTTGTATAGATTGTATTTGACAAGAAGAACAAGGATACTGCTATTAGCAGTGCTTACTAGTGATTTAGTGATTGTTCTGTTTCTGAGCACTTGGTTCTCTGAGCAAATAAGCTACTGGTGGGGCTGCTACAGCACGTATTCTCCCCTCCCCTCCCAGCAAAAACCCCTGGATGTTTTGTTTGTCCCTTCTTGGGGGAAACACATGGTTGGTTGGTCGGCTACCGCCACGGAGAAGAGCAACACCTGAAAGGGCTGTTCTGATTTGTGAGTTAGGCTTTTCTGTGTAAGTTGAAACAGGCGGCTCGGTAGTTGAATGGTGGGGAGAGCTTTGTTGAAGGCAGGATTTCATAGCTACCAGCAACTATTTTCTTTGTAATTAAGGACCTGCCCCTTATACTGAAACCTTAAAGGTGCCCCCCGCCCTTTTAGAGAGAGAGCCTGCGTGAGCATGAGAGAGGGGTGGAGGGAGGTGGCGGGGTGGTGTGTGTGTGGAGAGAATCTTATTGACCTTGGGATCGTGACCTGAGCCAAAATCAAGAGTCAGACGCTTAACCGACTGAGCCACCGAGGCGCCCCTAAAGGTGCTCTTTTAAATAGTTAATGCTTATTAGTCATCTGATTATATTTTATAAAAAATTTAGGTCATTCTTCTTACATAATGTCCAAGGGTTCCTTTAGAAAGTTTTTGAGGTCACAGAACTAATGACCAGCTTCAAGATTTGGCAAGTATGAAGTGATACAAATCCCAACTGTTAGTGTATTTTATGCTTTTGTATGTGGGAGTTTTATTCAGTCATTATTGACACTGGCTTTTAGGAGGAAGGATTTTAATCAGTTTTCTAAGTATAATTATTATAGTGCTTCACGCTTAAAAAGGCATAAAGATGGGTTTAAGTAAGACATGTCTGTCTAGGCAGCATTATGAATAAGGCCTGATAACCTAACTTGGTAGAACATTTCTGTTTAGGCATTGTTTCCAGCTCCTTTCCTTGCCAGTGAGAGGTGTGTTTTTAAAAGTTTTTAAAGGGGCGCCTGGGTGGCTCAGTCGGTTAGGCGTCTGACTTCGGCTTGGGTCATGATCTCACGGTTCATGAGTTCAAGCCCCACGTTGGGCTCTGTGCTGACAGCTCAGACAGAGCCTGGAGCCTGCTTTGGATTCCGTGTCTCCCTCTCTCTCTGCTCCTCCCCCTGCCCATGCACGCGCATGCGCGCGCTCTCACAAAAATAAACAAACATTAAAAGGAAAAAAAAAGTTTTTAATACTGTGGTCTGTTTTGAACAGTTTTGGAAAGAAGTGGCTTTAGTATCATTAATAGGGTTTAAGTTTACTACTGATTTTTAAAGGAAGTTGCCTAGATTCATCAAAAAGCAACCTACTTTGTTGAGTATAGAAAAACATTTCACTTTGCGGTTGCTTTATCACAAAAGGAGAAATCACATTAGAAGTTGATGTGTGGAAGGCATTAGGTTGAATAACAAATTGTTCTTTATATTGATCTTTCAGCTACAGTTATAATTAACTTTGTAGATTTAGAATTTGTCTCTTTTTCCAGGAGAAAAATCGTCAGAGTCATGAACTTGATTTTAGGTGGATTTAAATGTCTGTTTTCCAGAGTGATTTTTTTCTTAATCCAGGATTGAAAAGTTATCTGATTGACTTAATTGAAGATAATTTATTATCTAATGGTTGATAAATGTTTGTTTTATTGAGGTTTGGAAGATATAATAATACTTTATTTTTTGGACTTTCAGAAATTTTTTCTTCCCCTCTCTACTCTCCTAGCTTTCTATACCCTTTAACGAGAAAGCATTATTAAAAGGAAAAAAAATACTCAACAAAATCATACCTTATGTCTGTGTGCCTTTATCCTCTCAGATTCTCTTGGAAATAATGCCTGATGAAAAAGAAGGCAAGGAAATTACCTTTTTGAACATTTTTCAAAAATCTTCTGATGTCCTCCTTTTAGCTAGCAAAAATAGTAAAATTTTAGGGTTTTTAAGTTGTATGTTCCTAATTTTTTTGCGTGGAATGTTTTGTTTTCCTTTAGGGCAGGAATCCTTTCACAATTTCTACATTGCTGTATAACTACCACAGATAGACATTTGTGGGGATTTAGGAAAATTTTATTATAATAAATTTGCATAGACTAAGTGATACTTAATTTGGGGGTAGATGATAACATCCAGTAAACTCTACCTGCCTGTTCCATCCTGGACCGTAACTGGCTATAAGAAGTGCATTGTTCAGGATGTAAAGCATTTGAAGATTTATTCTGGTGCCCTTATGAATAATTAGTGTTTTTCTCCCTTGCTCCTTTAAGGTGCTTTAATTAAGATCTTGGTGTCTCTTCCAGTCTGAGACGATCACAGTAAGACAAGAAAAGGCAATGTCATGGTAGGCAGTTCTTAGTTGCTAGAGAAGTTAGGCCACTTAGTTATCAGGTTGATGAATTTTTGTTCTTAGTTCAAAATGATAAATATTCTCATGACTTTTAAGTATCAGATGTGCTAGTATAGTTCTTTCCTCTGGAACTGAAGTATATTTTAAAAGTTTTTCTTTTTATAAAGAATGTCTTGTTGCGCCGTTTTGCTAGACTGAAAGTTTCCTCATCACTTGGTGAGACCCTCCTCTAATTCAATCTTTGTCTTTTGTCTTTGCTGCCTTGCAGGGTTGGTACAGTAGGCTTCACTAACTTAGCTGCAACTCAGAATTTCTCCTCCAGCACCTGAGTAAATGCTGATGGTCTTGTGGAGAGTGGATTAAGAGTACGAGCTAAGTTCTCAATCCCAATTAAGAAGCGGAGGAAAATTTAAACTGTCTCCTTCAAAGTTTATCACAACCACCACCATCAAGACAGCAAACCAAAGGACAAAGACTTTGACCTGCTGTGTTGCTCTGTGTAGTCCAGTTCACGTATGGTTTACAGACTTGGCTGGGGTTACTAATGAGTAAATAAAAAGTTGGACACTTCCTGTCGTTGGACACTTATTCACAAAGTTACCAAAATGAGGGCTGTACTGGAGACAGCAGACATTGCCATAGTGGCCCTGTATTTTATCCTGGTCATGTGCATTGGTTTTTTTGCCATGTGGAAATCTAATAGAAGCACCGTGAGTGGATACTTCCTGGCGGGGCGCTCTATGACCTGGGTAGCAATTGGTGCCTCTCTGTTTGTGAGCAATATTGGGAGTGAGCACTTCATTGGGCTGGCAGGATCTGGAGCTGCAAGTGGATTTGCAGTGGGCGCATGGGAATTCAATGCCTTACTGCTTTTGCAACTTCTGGGATGGGTTTTCATCCCGATTTACATCCGGTCAGGGGTATACACCATGCCTGAATACTTGTCCAAGCGATTTGGTGGCCATAGGATTCAGGTCTATTTCGCAGCCTTGTCTCTGATTCTTTATATCTTCACCAAGCTCTCAGTGGATCTGTATTCGGGTGCCCTCTTTATCCAGGAGTCTTTGGGTTGGAACCTCTATGTGTCTGTCATCCTGCTCATTGGCATGACTGCTTTGCTGACTGTCACCGGAGGCCTTGTTGCAGTGATCTACACAGACACTCTACAGGCTCTGCTTATGATCGTTGGGGCACTCACACTTATGATTATTAGCATGATGGAGATTGGCGGGTTTGAGGAAGTTAAGAGAAGGTACATGTTGGCCTCGCCCAATGTTACTTCCATCTTGTTGACATACAACCTTTCCAACACAAATTCTTGTAATGTCCACCCTAAGAAAGATGCGCTGAAAATGTTACGGAATCCGACAGATGAAGATGTTCCTTGGCCTGGATTCGTTCTTGGGCAGACCCCAGCTTCGGTATGGTACTGGTGTGCTGACCAAGTCATCGTGCAGAGAGTCTTAGCAGCTAAAAACATTGCTCATGCCAAAGGCTCTACTCTTATGGCTGGCTTTTTGAAGCTTCTGCCAATGTTTATCATAGTTGTCCCAGGAATGATTTCCAGGATACTGTTTGCTGATGATATAGCTTGCATCAACCCAGAGCACTGCATGCAAGTGTGTGGAAGCAGAGCTGGGTGCTCTAATATTGCTTACCCACGCCTGGTGATGAAGCTGGTTCCTGTGGGCCTCCGGGGCTTAATGATGGCAGTGATGATTGCGGCTTTGATGAGCGACTTGGACTCTATCTTTAACAGTGCCAGTACCATATTCACCCTCGATGTGTATAAGCTCATCCGCAGGAGCGCAAGCTCCCGAGAACTAATGATTGTGGGGAGGATATTTGTGGCTTTTATGGTGGTGATCAGCATTGCATGGGTGCCAATCATCGTGGAGATGCAAGGAGGCCAGATGTACCTTTACATTCAGGAGGTAGCAGATTACCTGACACCCCCAGTTGCGGCCCTATTCCTTCTGGCAATTTTCTGGAAGCGCTGCAATGAACAAGGGGCTTTCTATGGTGGAATGGCTGGCTTTGTTCTTGGAGCAGTCCGTTTGACACTGGCCTTTGCGTACCGTGCCCCAGAATGTGACCAACCTGATGACAGGCCAGGCTTCATCAAAGACATCCATTACATGTATGTGGCCACAGCATTGTTTTGGGTCACAGGACTTATTACTGTCATTGTTAGCCTTCTCACACCACCTCCCACAAAGGAACAGATTCGTACCACCACCTTTTGGTCTAAGAAGAGCTTGGTGGTGAAGGAGAGCTGCTCCCCGAAAGATGAACCATACAAAATGCAAGAGAAGAGCGTTCTGAGATGCAATGAGAATAGTGAGGCCATCAACCACATCATTCCCAATGGGAAATCTGAAGATAGCATCAAGGGCCTTCAGCCTGAAGATGTTAATCTTTTGGTGACCTGCAGAGAAGAAGGCAATCCAGTGGCTTCATTAGGTCATTCAGAGGCAGAAACACCGGTAGATGCTTATTCCAATGGGCAAGCAGCTCTCATGGGTGAGAAAGAGAGAAAGAAAGAAACAGAGGATGGAGGCCGGTACTGGAAGTTCATAGATTGGTTCTGTGGCTTTAAAAGTAAGAGCCTCAGCAAGAGGAGTCTCAGAGACCTGATGGAGGAGGAGGCTGTTTGTTTACAAATGTTGGAAGAGCCTCCACAAGTTAAACTAATACTAAATATTGGACTTTTTGCTGTGTGTTCACTTGGAATTTTCATGTTTGTTTATTTTTCCTTATGAACTTTTAAGGATATGATGAGACACTAACTTAAGAAAATACTGGTCTTTGGAAAGAAAAAAAAAGAAAACATGTAACTGTTGCATCTCTCAGGCATTGTTTACGCTGTAGGTTTTAGCCAAATTTTACTTAGCAGAAAATCATCTATTTGCAAGACTTTATTTTCCCAGAGATGGATGAAAGCAAATTTTCAACCTAAATGAAGTGAAACTTGTTTAACGGACTGAATTGTGCAAATGTGGTTTAAAATTTTCCATACCAAAGTAAGGAGAGAGACCAATTATTCTCATAGAACATGTAGAGCAGAATATATGCTAAGATATTACAAATAAGGTATACTGTCTGCACTGCCAAATCTTGGTAGGCCTTCTTAACCTGAAGTAGAAGACTGACTTGCTCATTTCAAAGTTTTTTCTGTCTTTGTAATCCCTACTACCATTTAAAACTGAATTTGTAGACATTGTATAATCAGTTGTGTACTGAAAACCTAACTCATGTTCTTGTGGGGTACTTGTGTCGGGACAAGTTAGTTCATTTGCCAGGCTCGTTTTGCTAGCATGAGCCTATGGATTCTGAATGCCAAAAGAAAGGAAGAAGAATGTTTTCCTGTAGCTGTTCTTGTACCACCAATATATGGAATGTTGAGCAAAAGTTGTTCCAGTTCCTTTTTTTTTTTTTCTTTTTTTCCTGCTTTGACTGAAGTTTAAGTGAACCATACTCAAATGACCATCAAGTCTATCTTGATACATTTATGTCATGACTGTATTGTCAGATGATTAGGGGAGAAAATGAAGTAAACATTGCTGATGATCCCCAGATTTATTGACCAAGTTCAGGTTGTTTATACAGTTTGGGAATTAGCAGTCCTCAAGCAGTGTTTGGTCAGCTTATGCTAAACAGGTGACTACTCGTACTCCACTAATTCTCTAGCTTTGTTCTTTGTTCTTGTCATTTGGTAACATTTTTTATTAGCCACATATCTTTCCAAGTGGATTCAGTCAGAAGATATGTCCAGAAATTTGAAAAAAAAAAAAAAAAATTGTCACTGCCTTTTTGCTGGGTTGCCCCATGATATATTGAAGTTGAGCTTTTGGAGGGAAAATTTAATTCTGAGATCATATTGTGTCCTTGAGAAGTTCCCCCCGCCCCCCGATTTACTTTTTTTCGAAAGACTTGCCATCTGTACACAGCCTCTACATTTTTGTTTAAAAAGTTATATTGACCTAGAGCATGAGGAGGTTTCAGTGCAAACTGGGCATCAGTAACAGAAAAGTCAGGGTGCATGCTTTGCCATTGGTAGATCGTCAGTATTGTCTTTCTGTAGAACAGATAGCATGTTAAAGAGGTGTCAAGAATAAGAACTTCTGGGCTTAATAGTATGTCTTGTGGAGGGCATTGTAGGACTTGTGTAAATTATAGGACCCTCGATCTTCACATGGCATGGCACTCTGTTGTAACCTTCATGGATGGGAATCTTTTTCACAGTCTGATTCCCCTTCGTGAGGGCAGGGTACAAAAGATGTTGGAGGAAAGCTCTGTAGATCATGTAGTTATGTGTCTGTGTGCTCAACATGGTCCTTTTTCCTTTGTGACATATGAAGGAAACTAATTGTGTATCTACTTTCTTTGACTTTCCTGTAATCTCTGATACTTTTTAAATTGCATGATTTTATTAAGCTTGTATTCTTTAGGGAAAAGTATTACTTTTTTAGATACTTTTGTAGATTTTGAATCAAAACTCAGTCCTAATAACTTTCAATTTTTTGTATTCTGTAAACTAGTTTCATTATGATGGACTTGATTAGTCCAAAGTTGATTTTAGAAATTATCAGGTAGCATAATGTCTTCCCATCTCCAGGAGGCTTTCTGATGGACTGAGTCTGTAGATGAAAAAGTAATTTATGTATGAATAGCATGATTTCTGAGAGCTTAGAGTGCCTTGTAGAATTTTTTTTCCCAATTTCATTCTTAAGATTTAGAAGTTGGGGGCCAAATAAATAGGGACCATCCTTTTCTTGTATGGAGGAGGCTGTGGCTGTGACATATCTAAGGTTACAAAAAGTCTGTTGGGGAGAACAGAGAACCATGTATCCAAAGCTGGACTCATGGTTAGTCCTTTTCTCAAAGGAACTATTTTCCTTTGAGACCACCTTTTTGGTATTTGGGGAAATAATAGGACCTTAGATTTTTCAAATTGGCTTTTAAGTCATAGGGGTTAAAATTTTCTTTGAACACATTGCTGTGTAACTCTCCACAAAGAGGATTGACACATTGGCTGGGCAGCCTTCTTAACCCTTCTTTTTACGGCATAAATTAATAGGTGGTGTTTATGTAGGTTTTTTTTCCCCTTTGTTTAATGTCGAGTCCTAATAGTTTGGAGTATTAGGATCCCCCTACTTTCTCTTTGCTGCTGTCTTAGTACGATACGTGAAATACATCATCTTGTGTCTATTTGTGTGTATATAGCAGTAGGTCAAGTTTAGAGTACTAATGTCTGTAAATAAGGAATGACTATTAGCATATCCATTAGGGTGTTTATTCTTGTCAGTATAAACATCACTGTGTTGAGACTGAAGTCCCCGAAGCTTGCCCTTCATATTGCTTTCCAGTAAGAGATAATGTGCTTGAATAAGTATGTGGATTGCCGATTGCAACTTCATTCAGGGGACCATTGTTCAGTCTAGATTTCATTAGAATGATTGTTCATGGAATGATACATGGTCTGTTTTAAGCTAGCAAAATGTTCATACTTTACACTAAATGGGTCCTAAATGATGACATTTGCTCTGTAGACATATGTATATATTTTTATATTGGCTCAAGCTAAGGTTCAGAATTGAGTAAGAGTGATATTGACTAGAATAGTTACCTAAGAGTCCAAATGAAAAGTGAGAACACTGGTCTTCAAAAAGTAGAGACAAATACTGTCTTATCTGTTCTTTATGGTATCCCCAGTTCTTAGATTTTTGTCCTTCCACACAATCTCAGTCTTAAGATCTGATGAGAAGAGCTTATTATTCGGGCATGCAGAATAATTATTGGCTCCAAAAATACTATATCCTTTTGCCCCGAGATAGTATGTGGCTTTAGAAATAGCTGAGCCGAGCTTTTTCTGCAGCCATTCTTTTCCTGGTGAGGTTATCACTCATATCTTTAGGTTAGAGAAGCATCAAGCAATAGTGGTGGTACTGTGTCCTTTAGCCTAAATTCAGCAGATCTGCTCTCCCAAGGCTTCCATTTCCCTTGCCTCAAAGGATCCATTGTCTTTTTGTACAAAGAGGCTGGCCAGGGTCATAGTTCTTAGCATGTCAAGTAATTAGCAGAGACCTATCATATGTGAAACTTCACATTTTAAGAATTGATTGGGAGGTTGTCACTCAGTTCTCTAACCTGAGGCTAATTGGGAGTGGGGGACTGAAGTCTCGTCCAGGGCGCTTAGAGTCTATAAGTGTCTCCGTTTCTCAGTCCGCTGTTTTCTTCCCTATACTTACAGGGTGAGTGGATCTTCTCCTCTGTCTTCGAATATCATTTAGTGTAGCCTGTGGGCTATTCTCATTCTTTACCGTCCTGAAGACTGGCCATATTATTAGACCCGTCAGTGTTCCCACTTGGCAGTATTTGGCTTACTTACTTTGCTTATACTTTTTACTCTGCTGTGTCATTTTCATCTGAGGTATGATGGCTGGAAAGGACCGTGTGGGTATGGAGTAGTTACACCTTACCATTCCCCAGGTTTAGATTGAGAGATATATGTAGACCATTCCTGTTACATTTTGTGACCACGGAGACATGCCAGGACAATTGTTCTAAGAAGTCCGAAAAACTATAAATGAGATGCTGAGAAGAAATACCTGGGTGATAAAAACACAAACTTAACAAATTAGGTAACAGACAAACATTAGGTTAAAATGTGCAGACGTAGAATTCTATTCAGTGAATTCCAGAACTTGAAGCATCTTGGCTATCAGCTTATTTAAGCCTTTCCTCATATAGATGCGTATATCAACGAATAAGATCCAGCCTGTTAAAAACCCTGGTTTGATGTTAAATATTGTGAAGTAGGAGTTTTTAAGCCTATTTGAGGTTAAATGACTGATATTTGATAGTGACACTTTAGTAGAAAAAAATGCTTTTAGGCTTGTATTCATAAGATTTCTCATTAGCAAAATGTTACATTGCATAAGTCATTCTGATGTTAGCTTGAACAGACTTTACAAATAGGGTATACTCCTATTTGTGTGTATACTCACCTACCATTCAGAGAGACTGGTCTTTCCCTTTGTCTTCCCTCACATTGCTTTGATTTTTCACCTATTCTTTCTTTTAACATTTCTCAGATTCCTGTTTTGATCTTTTATCAGCTTAATTCACTTTCAGGTTTATTGCTGTGATGTGCAAAAGTGCTGCTTTGCCCCAGTTTTGAATACTTGGATCCAAATAATGATTCATTAAGTATAGTCGTGTTTAAATATACGAAATTTCTATAAGCTTAAACTGTTAATTCTCCAGAATGATCTTCTCAGGCTAATGTTCACTAGTGTTCACTAATAAATGCCCTAATAATCCATCAGTATTTTATTCTGAAAACTCTTTTCTTCAAAAATTAGGGAGACAACAATAGTTAAACTTCATACCGATCCCTTTGAAATGGTGGTATCACAATGCAGAGAGGAATGGAGTTTGTTTTGATGCCAAAAAGCCTTGTTCTTTCAGTACTTTAAAGGTGCAAAGTTGGAACTAGTCAGTTGGCATATAGAGAAACCCTTTTGTACTAGTAAGGTGTGAAGCTGGATTATATAAGAAGTAATCTTTTGATTACTACATTCGGTTAGCTTATTAACTCAGGGCGGCAAACCCCTTTTCCTCCATTAAGGTCACTTCTCTTCATTTGGTATCCTTTTTCTCAGACTCTCCCCTCTGTTGGAAGACTTGGTATTCAGCTACTCTGACTCCTAGAATTGGATTTAGCTAAGGTTCAAACTATATAATAGGCTTTGCCAGTGCTGAGTCCCACACCATCAGTCACATAGTCATATAAATGTTTTTATTTAAACTTCTCTCTCCAATGCCGGGAATAAGGCTTTCAACTACTGATTCACCTTTAAAGGAATGTTATGAGAATGGATATAATTTATGTTTCTGTTTCCATCTCAAATCCTTTAGAAAAGATAGGACTTTGGCTTTGTTTCTCTGGTAACTAACAGCCTTAACCATTGATATATTGCCTTTTATTCAGAAATAGACGAGAAAGATTTGATGTATTTGTATCGTTACTCATTTCATGTACTTTACTTTTAAGGGGAGGACCATAATTGGAAGCTGTTGGTTTAAACCAAATAACCTTACTTTATGTAATAATTTTTCAGTGTGGTTTGGTTACCTGGATTCATACTATGTGTGAAGAGAGGGATGCTAGAACAAATAAGCAAATGAAGAGCAAGTCAAGACAAAAAGCACAGCGGTCTCAGATTTTTCTTAGTGTAGGAGCAATGGCTTTACTCGCAGAAAAGCACTAGATCATAATTGTTGCCCATGATCCTAAAGCCCCTTCAATCCTTTCCTACCCCTACCCCCAGTTAAAAATAGTTTACAGTCCGTGAACTCTATCAACAGGGGAAATACATATTTCAGTGATTTCCGTAACAGCACAAGTTGACAGTAGATAACCACAACCTTATTGGAGACTTCTATTTATCTTGGTAAATTCACCTTGTACCCCAGTGCTGCTGGAGGAAGGAGTGTTTACTTTGTTTATCGCCTTTGGACAAACTAGTCTGGATAATTTTTCAGTATTTAATTGTAGCCTAGACTTCTGTAAGTGGAATTTTCCTTAATAACTCGCTTTTTGGTAATAATAGTTGGAAACTGAAATTAAGCTTATTGCTATTATTGAAATCCCAAATTGGCAAAGGCCAGTATATAGGGTATTTCATAATATAATCAGCTTCTGAAATTTCTGTTTTGATTAGTGCCTTCTGGTTGCCAATATTGACTCTGCTAGTTTACACATTTCCCTTTCTTGATAGAATATATTTATTTGTTACAATTCCTCTTTTTAAATTTTGTTATAACTAGTCAAGGAAATACACAAAATGCATTTATATTTACATACTTTATATGCAGCGTTTGTTTAGGTTCAAGGAAACCAAGTAGCTCTAATTCCTGTTGCAGTTTAAGTGTTATTTATTCATCTATATTTGTTTTGTATCCTTCATTAAAACTATAAAGTTACTTATTCTGTGAGTATATTTTAACTATTGTGTTTCCAGTGTAGGTTTAATAGGCATATCTGAGAACATACATGTGGCAACAGTTTCACATTCCATGTTAGATAAAGAGCTTAAAGTAAAGGTCCGTAGAAAGCACAAATCCTGTTCACGCAGGTGTGTATCTCCACACGTAGAAAGCACAAGACTCACAGTGTTTCTCAGTGTCCCGCAAGTGCCAGTCATAAAGCCCACCAAGCGTCTGTCTTGGGAGTTATGGAGGACCACCGTTTTGAAAGCCCTAGACAATGAGGTGATCTAAATTGTGGTCCTAAATGAGAAGTGATTCAAATGTAATAATCTGAATAAGTTGGTACTGCTGTGGTGGAGGGAGAGAAGACCAGTGTCAAGAATGTTGCAATTATACTTGGGGTTACAAGTGAAAATGGGGTTTATGGGTTCTTTCCTATAATCTGGAACTAACTGGGACAGACTTTTAAGCTTTTGGTGGGTGGGACAGTTTGGTAAACTTCTGCTTTAAGTTGTAGACCCATTTGAGTTGGTTTTTGATCTTAAGTCTTGAGGAAGTTTTACCTGCCATCGGTAGGTTCCTGAAAACATGGAGAAATTTCACATTTTGACAGGGCAAATACTTGTCTTTCATCTTTGTGTAGGTTTGTAAGAGGTAAACTTAGCTTTATTTTTTCGTGTGCTTTACTGCACTCATTTTAATAGAGCAGAATTTGGTCCAAGTATTCTGAGCATCAAACTAAGTCTGAGACAGCTCTGCCAAACGAGCTACTTTGCTTTTCACAGTGGTTGTAAGAGTCTAAAGGCTTCTTTTACCTGTACCATTCCCCCCGCTTCATGACCAGATGAGGTGAAATCTGTGGGTGCAGCAGAAGAAAATGTGTTTTTCTTGCACTCGGTTTTGCCCTTGTTTTCTTTACCTGCATAGTCCCAGTCTATCAAGAATGCATAAATAATCTCTGTCTTGAATTTTGCCCATATGTCAAAAGGTGTAACTCTCAGAATGGGAGACAAGTGACTACCTTTGTTCCCACTCTCCTCTATTTTGTGTATTTATCTTCTTAGGGAAAGACTTGGTCAACTCGGATAATACATGGAATGAAGATTAAAGCTGGTGTAGACTGGTATCACATGTTTTAGAGGGGTTAACCAGAGCGCCTGAAGGGAGAGATTCGTTCCCCCTCCAGCAAAAAGCAGTCAGGTGTGTTCCCTCAGTATTAGAATGTAAAACCTCAGGCTTGGGGTGGGGGTGTGTGTGGTGAGGGCAGAGGGGTGCCAGAAATACAGGAAAAAAAAGAGGTTTGAGGAGTATCTTTGGCTTAGCGATGTGTGATAAGGCAAAACAGTTATAATCTGTTAATCCTATATAGTATGCGTCTGTACCTTTAAATGTTTTTAAATTTAAAATCATTTGCAAGAACTTCATGCTTTTGAAGATTCCTTTGGCAGAATTTCTTTCGTTTAAAATTCCACGGAAAGTTGCTTTAATTATTCGTCTAGGTGAAAGTAGTCCTAGCAGTGTAAATATGTATAATTAGAATTTTCTAATTTCACTTTGAGATCTCTAACTTTTGAGTGGCAAAAACAGATCAACAAGTCTTTTGCTCATGGACTTTTCTGTGGCGTTGTTAAAATGCAAAAGCTTTATTTTTGTTAATAATGACATGTTACGTTAGCGTCAGATGATGATACGGCATCTGTTCCCTGCCTTTCCCCACCAGTACTGCTTTGGTTTATAGATTGCCAGCAGAGTTGAGAAATAGAGCAGGGATCTACCCATTCTTGGCTTGGACATCCCATTTTCTGTTGCCCAGACCTGTGTCGGCAATCATGTATGAACTATGTTATGCTTCTCAGTACTTATTATTTTTTTTTTGATAAGGTGGATATCAAAAATAGTTGCTGTGCAAAAGTTAGTAGTCTTCTTCAAGAAGAAAACCGATTCCTTTTCTAATATCCTGTGAAATTGCTTCATTCATTTCTTTATTTTTAAGCCAAATGTCAGCAGAGTACTGCTGCTTTTATCTAGTACTTTTGATATGTAAGTATTGCATTTTAAAAAGATGTCTACATTGAAAGCTGTTTTTCCCAGTGTCCTCCCTATTATACTCTGTTCATATTTTCTGTAAGAGACCAGTCTGTGCACTGGGGGTGTGTATTGTGTAAATGTACCATTTCGTCAGTTATGCATTGTAGACCAAATGTGATTATAAATGAAGCTGTTGAGTTGTTGGTGAGTTTTTTGAATTGTAAACTGATTTCCAGTGACCGTTTGTTGTCCACAGGTTTTTTTGTTTGTTTTGTTTTGTTTTGTCTTCAGGTTTGATCGGGGTCCATCTTCACATTGTACAATGTTTTAGTTGCAAGCAGAAAGTAGAATTTGGTATAAACCAGGTTATTTCTGTATTGAAAGGAATACCATTGAAATTGTAGATTTAGGATTGTTAACCATACATGACAAGTCTAACTTGACTATTATTCTAACCTACTGTATACAATCTGATTTTTAAAATTGTAGACATGTATGATCTTGGTTTAATGTGTTTTTAAAAGTGTTATTGTTGAAAAAATGGAAAAACAATGAAGCAAATCTGCTAAAGAGCTGTCAGTTTTCATTACTGACTCTGTAAAATACACTGTTCTTTGTGTACTGTGTGTTATTTTGCCAGCTGCTGCATTAGCCTTCAAAAGTATTTGGAAACTTCAGATGAACTACATTTCTTGAAAAGTATATTCCTTTCTGTGGTATCTTGTCCTGTAACTGAAGTATAGTAATTATTTTATGGAAATGTTATTAGCACTTCTGTACCAACTTTGAATAAAATGAAAAATTTACATTTCTGTGACTGAGTATTTTCAGTATGAACACGTATCTGCCCTCAAAACTTGATGAGGTTCTGTGTCTAGAGTTGAAGAGGTTGTACCTCAGTGCCTTTTCTCTTGGCTCACCACAGGTTTTCCCTACCAGTTAATGCTGTTCTTTACCATTGTAAACCAGGGCTTACGGGTGTTGATCCGGAATTGAGTGACATGGCAATCACCGAGTAAATAAAAATTCTCTTAGTTTATCACTTCTGTTTCGAAATAACTTCAGATCACAGGAAAGTTGTGAGAACAGTATGAAGAACTCCGGAATCATTTTCATCCAGATTCACCAGTAGGACACATTTTTGCCACGTTTGCTTTGTCATTCTTTTATCATACACACTTTTCTGAACCATTTGAGTGTTAAGTTGCAGACATCATTCCCCTCTACTCCTTCGGTAGTTGTAGTATATTTAAGACAAGGACAGTCCTCTAATCAGAATGTAATTATCAATATCTGCAACATGACAGTGATGCAGTATTTTAATCTGACGTCTTTATTCAAATGTTGCTGTTCCAGTAATGTCCTTTTGTAGCGTTTTTTAAGTTTAGAAGCCAGTCCGTTGTATTTAGCTTTTATGTCTCTCTCCTTTAATTAGCAATTCCTCAGTTTTTCTTTGTCTTCCATGGTATTGATAGTTTTGAAATTTAGAGGCCATTTTGTGAATGCCCCTCATTTCCTCATGGTTAGATTCACACTATACATGTTTGGCAGGAGTAGGACATAAGTGAAGCAATGATAATGTCCTCAAAGCTTCATGTTGGGAGGTACGTGATGTTGTTCCCTTAATGTTGACATTAACTTTGATACTTGGTTAAGACGGTGTCTGTCAGGTTTCTCCACTGTCAAGTTACTGTTTTTCCTTTAGCCAATAAATAATCTGTGGGAAAATAATAAGAGATTACGTAAATAACTTACTCCTCATCAGGCTTGAACCCCTGAATTCAGTGTCCATAGGTAATTTTTGCCTGAGCAAAGTTACTACAATGATGATGCAAAACTGATTTTTTTGTGTGTGAAGTTTTGTTGTTGTTTGCTATACTCAAATGGAAAGCTTCCTCCTCTTCCCATTTATTTGTATGAACTCATTTAGTGGGTTATACTCCATTACTGTCATCATTTTGCTCAAATGTTTCCAGATTTAGCCATTGATACTCTCCTCAGACTAGTTTCTGTGTCCTTGATGCCCATTTGTATCATTTTTTCAGTGCTTCCTGATTTCCCAACACAGCAAGGGGTTGCAGGCTTATCTTGTACTTTCCTTTCCCCATTGGGACCAGGCATTTAGTTAGGGAATGGAATTTAGAAATCAAGGTCTGGGTGTGCCCATTCTTTACAGGGGTGAACATGGCCCTTCTTCTGGGCCCTTTTCAGTATACAGAAGTAGGGTATTCATATACATCTGAGGCCTCCTAATTCTACACCAGTGCTAGAAGGTTCTTTTAGCTTTCCCCATTACTCCCTTTTCCAGCTGCAAGAAATCAGATAATATTGACACATTAACTCATTTTTCAATCTTACAACTCTTTAGAATTAAAGTTTTTGCAGGTGTATAGATGTTTTTAAGAGTTTTGCTGAATATGGAATTGTAGATTGGGAAGTATTTTTCTTCAGTTTTTGTAAGCATAAGACTTTTTTTTTCCCCCTAGCTTCTAGTCTCAGTGTTCTGAAATTTCATTATTACATGCCTTGAAAGTTTTTCTTCCATTGTACTGGCCCTCAGTGGGCTCTTTTCAGTTTGGCAACCGAGTGTCTTTTATTTCTAGGATGATTACTCTCTGTTTTCTCCTTTTTGGAAAAAAGGAGTTTTTTGAACTTTGAATTTTGTTCAACTCTTTGGATCATGTGGACTGGTCCAGTTTCATACAGTCTCTTGTTTTTTAATTTTCTTAATTGTCTTTGTCTTTTTGCTCTTTCTAAGGGTGTTTCTAACTTTATCTTCTAACCCTTCTGTTGAAAAAATTTCTCAGGTATTTACTTTATCAGTGCTGCTTTGTTCCCCGAATCTTCCTTTTTTCTAGTCTCTTGTTTCATGGTTGCCGTATCTTTTCATCTCTGAAGATAGTGTTTTCTCTTCCTGCAGTGTTTGTTTACTTCAGTTTTTTCTGTGTTGAGCTCTCCTGTTAAAGGCTTTTCTCAAATGTATGCGGTCTTTGGTTTAACTGAATGGACTACTGAATGCGTGGGTGGAGCTTGTCTGCTTCATTGTCTGGCCTTCATGGCCTGGCTGTTTGTTGCACGACTCCTGTGGTATCTTTTGAACAGGTCAGATTGCCCAAAGAATAGTCTTAAGAGTTTTTGACTGAAGGATGAAAGGCCTTGGGCCATCATTCTGGGAGCTAAGTGGGGAAAGAGCCCAGGGGTCTCATCATTCAGTATGCATTTTTTTCCTCAGTCTCTTTTTGGTGTGGTGCCCCCACTTAGAGCTGTGCGAGTGTCTCCTGGTCCAGAGGTTTCTCTCTGTTTTGTCCACTCCAGAGAATAAACCTCCAGACATGCATCTAAGGATCCAGTTTCTCCTTACGCTTTTGACAGACTTTATTTTAGCCTCTTACTTCACCCCCACTTTCACAGGCATACCCCGTGTTGCCAATTCTTGGATCTTTGGAGGAATTCTCCATTAAGTACGGTTGATTCTTGGTTTTCCCCATTGCTGCTTTCTTCCATATATTTTCTTTCTTCTCCAGATTGAATTGCTGTGTTCCCGTCTTGTCTTCCTCATTCTTTCAGAGTTGTACCTTAAAACACACACACACACACACACACACACACACACACACTAAAAAGCTCTTTACTGTAGTTCTAGTAGGTTTTTCAGAAGGAGTATAATTAGATGCTTGTGTTGCAACTTCCAACTTACTGGGAAGTTTTGGTATCTGCTCTTTGCTTAGTATTTGAAAGTTGACATTTCTGAGTCTATAGCCCATTTCAGTCCTTCCCAAAAAGAACATGTTGACAACCAGAAGCACAGTTGGAGTTTTAAAATTCTGTTGGTCTCTGAAAGCGCAGAGCTAATGATCGTTCACATTTCAAAAGGGGCCTTAGGAATTGTGTGTTTGATTCTTCTGTACAATGCACGAAGCCCACCTACGAAAACATTTTTTGTGTGTGGAGTTTAACATACATACTCCGTCCCATGAAAATGAACTGGTATACAGCACAGTGAGTATGGTTGCTACTTGTTATTTGTGGCAGTTACTTTCTGTAAAGTGGCCTCTAACGCTGAATTCGTGAATACAAGTCATTGCCCCTTGAGGAGATGCAGGGTTGGGTTCCTGTGAGCCTCTGGCTGGTCACATTTTAATTAACTGACCGAGACATAACCTCATTTTTATGTGTGTTTCTGATGAAGTCTGATGAAGACATTATATTTAATATGTTTGATTCATAATCATTGAGCTCAAAGCCAACAGCATCCTAACCCATGCCACGAATGAAGCTTTACCTAATGCATTTTTCCTGTAAGGCACATCACATCCTTCTTACACCAAGGAACATTTAGGACAGCATGTCACTACACTCAGGGGACCATTTTAAACAGCATTGACAAAAAGCACAAGAATGCAGGAAAACATGGCACTACGTGGGCCGCAGAAAAGACACCTGCTTATTATCATGGGAGACCTGAAACAAGAAGGCAGAGCCTCGGTTGTTGGGCCTCAGCCGGGAATGTGCATGTCGGGTGGCACATTTTCCACCGGTGTCCACATGCGTGTGTCTGCAGATGACTGCAGAAGTTGGTGGGAGTGTCCACCTGGGCGGCACAAATAAGTTTTCGCTAGTAGACGAATTGGCATGTATGGATTCCGCACGTAATGAGGATCCACTGTACCTGCGAAGCAAACACCCGTGTAACCACCGCCCGCAAGAACTAGAACTTTGTCAGCCGCTCTCCCAGAAGGTGCACTTCAGTTACGGGAAGTTCTGATTTTAAAGGGGTTTCTTACCTCCAGTCTGCCTCTTTCATTTGATAGCTCAAGTTCTGCCTCTGAAGTGTTACCTTTTTTCCCTTTGAGTATTTGAAGACAAATACTCAAGATAAGGGTACTCTTAAGTCTCAAAATCCAGCTTTATCTTTTTCATTCTCTTGGGTGTGCAAGAGACCCTTTACCTGTCTTTTTTTTTTTTTTTTTTTTTCTAGACAACTTTGAGGCACTTTGACGTCCCTTTTTATATGTTTAAATCAGCAAATACAGTCTCCAGGGTACACACTACTGACGTTAGACTGTAGGGGTGGGAAGTAAACACAACAGTGAAGACTACCATTCCCTTGGTTTCACTGTCCTTCCGGTTGAAATAGGAAATTTCATTGTCACACCCTCTGGAAGACACTGTACAATGCTGTTGTCTCTACTTGGTATGTAGAGACAGCACGACCTGCTGACTCGGTTTCCAGAAGTTGTCCTAGCTTTTCAGAGTCCTGAAGTTGGATGCGTAATATTTCCTGTACACTCTAGGAGTAGAATGTCCATGATTCTTGATTATGTCCCAAGAATCCTTAGAAGTTTGGAAGCACCTTTATGAGTCTGGCTGTGTCTTTGTTTTGTATCAGTCTCTCTCACCTGTTTATTCCTTCTTCCTTGACTGCGCATCTGTTTTTTACTAACAGGATGTGCTTTAGCTTTATTATGCATATCTGTCTTTTGAAAACAAATGGTGCTGTTTTCCTCTTTGCAGTTGAATATCTTATTTCTCCTTGAATTTTCTGACTTGGCTTAGCATTTTCTTTCTCTTCAGTGAATTCAAGTGCAGTTAGCAACTTCCATCCCTTCATTTTTCCATTTATTCTTTGACTTATGCATTCATCAAATACTTAGCAAACACATTCTGTGTGCCAGTTGCGTTGCATCTCCAGCATGTAGTAAAGATGAATAGATGCAACCTTGAAGAAGCTTAGTTAAGGAAGGGGATGGTACTCGACATAATTGTACTTGCAAGATGTGTGTGGAATGGGAGCGGTCCGTGTAGGATCGCAGAGGAGAAGCACACTTCTAGGAAGTAATTGAATCTGGAAGGATGTTTTTATTTCTTTAATTCCACTGTGCCTTTATACCCTGCTCCTCCTGCTCTTCAGAGTAGTGCAATCCCTCAAATGCCTTCCTCTCACCTCCTAAGTTAAGCACCCCTGCAGTGGCCTGGTTGGTGGACACAGTTGGTCTGTAGGGTAATGCAGATCTGACTCTTGCCAAGGCCCAAGTTTCTCCATCAGGGCATATTTAAAAAAAATACTTCTCTTAACCCAGTCAACGAACACATTTTTTGCTAAGCTCATACACTGATGTTTAGAAGATTCACAGGATATAAAATAGGATTCTTTCTTTAATAACCCTGTTGTCTCTAGTCACTAAATCTTTTGCGGGTTCTTACCTCCCTTGGTCTCCCTGTCATTCCAGTGCTGCCCTCCTACTCCCTGCAGAGGCCGAACTGTAAGATGAAGGCAGGGAACTGAATTGTGCGTGAAGGAGAGCAGTCCACAAGACAGGTAGCTCAGTGATGTATACCTGATTCCTGCTCTCACTATCCATTTCATGAGCTTTGGCATTTCATTTACTTGCTGCCATAGTAACCAGGATTCCTGCCAGTCTTCTTCCTCTTTCCCATCTTTTATTCATCTGTACAGGCATCTGGAGTGGGGATGGGGAAGACAGAAGTGGAAATCTCCCAGTAAAAGGGTGTGGATTTCAGAATGTCCTCAGAATAGCAAAGATGGACATCTTCGTTTTGGCATTGTTTCCAGCTGTTGAAGTACTATTAACCACAAGTAGTCACCTCTTGGGGTTGTTATTTCTCTATTTCATGTCAGGGAGAGCTCTGTTATTGTGAAAAAAGAAGTGGAGCTTTTATGTTTATTAAATTAGAGTTGTAGGAGATCATTGTTGAAAGTCCTTTATAAACTACAGTTCGGCCAGAACCACTCATTTTTTGGCTGATGAGAAGCCAGCCAACTTCATACTAGAATGTGGTTCTCAGCTTTGTCTGTACCTGGAGAGTTTCAAAAATGCTAGTGCCCAGGATTCTTAAATTCCTAGGCCAATTGAATCAAAATATCTGAGGTGAGACATAAGCATCTCATTTTTTACAGTTCCTAGGTTAGGGGGGCCTGGATGGCTCAGTTGATTGAGCATCTGACTCTTGATTTTGGCTCAGGTCATGATCCCAGGGTCATGGGATTGAGCCCCGCATCGGGCTCTGTGCTGGGTGTGGAGCCTGCTTGAGATAATTCTCTTCCTCTGCCCCTCTCCCTCTGTCGCTCGTTCTCTCTCTCACACACACACACAAAAAAGTTCCTCAGATGATTCCACTGTGCTCTAGAGGATGCCTTGGTGATTCTGCCCTTTTCTTTTGGTGTACCCAAATCATGAAAGGAACTGTTGGTTGTATGCAATTGAACCTCCAAATTTGGCCTGAAATGGCATCTATCTGATTGATATTCTTTGACTTGAGACCTGGGAAACAAGTGGATTAATTAAGGAACAAAACTGCATTATAGTCGAACTACACAGATTTACTGTTAACCTGGGCCCGTAAGTAACTGACAAGTCATAAATTCATACAGAGTTGGATCTCATGTAATCATGACTTTCTTGTTCTGTGAGGTCTTGAAATTCATTCATTTATAATCTTTTGACACCAGAGCTGGTATTGGTGACTCACTGTGGGCTAGCTGCAGGGTCCCTTAGTAAGTCCAGTTTATGATTTAGAGGCAGTCTTGCCAACCTTGTAGCTGAAGTTACTGGTCATCCTACTAACTACCTTTACATTTGCAAACTCAGCCATGCTATGAAGTGTGACTGCTTTATTATTTTCAGTTTGTTATTGGCACACATTAATCTGTGCTGGACTCAGCAGTTATTGGACTCTTGCTCCTCTGATTTTTTTTTTTCTTCCATTCTTCCCTGGGTTCTTTTTATTTTTATCACATGCCCCAAAGAATAAATTTTTATGTTTGATTTCCCAGGTCTCAAGAATCTCAGTCCTGGTGCATGGCCATAGAATATGGTCAAGTTCCTCTTTTCTCATCACCTTGATTATTTTTTCTTCTTCTTCTTCTTCTTCTTCTTCTTCTTCTTCTTCTTCTTCTTTTTAATGTTTATTTTGAGAGAGAGCGAGAGCATGTATGCACATGGTGGGAAGGACAGAGAGAGAGAGAGAGAGAGAGAGAGAGAGAGAGAGAATCCTAAGTAGGCTCCACACTGTTAACGCAGAGCCTTACTTGGGTCTTAATCCCATGAACCATGAGATCATGACATGAGTCGAAACTAAGAGTAGGATGCTTAACCCACCACTCATTACCTTGATATCATTGACCATTGTGTTCTCAGGGCCAGACTTGGTCTTGTCCTGTCACATGTCCTTAGTCGGCTCTGATTTTAGGACCAGTGATCTCTAGGCTCCTGACTTCTAGATTTCTGGTTTTTCTCTGATTGTCAAGAATCCGAGCAGCCAATGTAAACATAGCTCATGATATTAGAAGTACAGCTTGCAAGGCTCTCTCAGTAACCACTGAAAGCTTATCTATCAATACCTCTCTGATTCGTATTAAAAATGTATATGGATGTGGAGTCTGTGAATGAGTTCTAAATGTTTGAGGCTTAGGTTTAGGACTTCAGTACAAAATTTGCAAATTATGGCATCCATAGTAAGATAGCAAGCAAGTCTCTGGCATAGACTTAGGGGAAGAAATCCTCTTTAAATCAAAACAAAACTGAATTTTCCCCAAAAGCAGTTTGTTTCTAAAACAACTTTTTATTGCTCACTGTAAAAAGTCAGGTAATAAAGCAACATGAAAAGAAAACACAACAGGATATTCCTGTCATCTTACTACCTAGGGAAAAGTAGTAACATTTTGTTGTATATTCATCCAGACTTTTTTCCAATGTATGTGTACATAAGTACTTTTTTCTTTTAGAAAGAAATATGGATTGACCCTACCGGCTGATTTTTAGTTTCGTTAAAATATTTTTGCGTCTTACGTAAGGATCAACGTCCTTTTTTTAAATGGCTGTGTTACTATTCAGTGAAAATAATTTATTGAACCAGTGGTCTGTGATGGACAACTCCATTTCTATTTATGCACCATCCTAATAACTTTATGGTGAAGTTTTTCCGAGCTAAGTCCTTGTGCACGCGTATGGCAGTTTTCTCAGAGTAAATTCTTAGAAGTGGCTGTAGTATTGAAGGTATACACATTTGAGACTAATCTAGATTGCCATTTGCCCTCCAGAAAGTTTACATTTTTACCAGCAGTATAAGTGAGTGTTTGAACAGAACTCTTAATGTGCTAAGCAAAAAATTGCTCAGAATGGACAAAGGTGATGGCTTCTGCGTGTGCCAAACACAGTGCCCATGTTGATTCTATCCAAAAATAAATGCCATCTGACTCTCTCTGTCCTTCTTTCCTGCGTTAGTCCAGACCTGCTCTGAAAGCACCCTAACGGACCCTCTCTCCACCTCTAGGAGAGGCGTTCAGCTGTCCTGGACCGGTTGCAGAGCTGTCTCTAACCCAGCAGTCAGAAGTAGCAGCTCCTTTGGAGTTCTTGTCACATTGATGCTTTTTGATTCAGTCTTGTTTAGGTTTAACTTCTGTTTTAATTAGTTTACTTACATGTGTCTGTCTTCATGTCTGTATCACAAACTTTGAAAGGGCTGGGACTTCGTGTTTCCCATCCTTGTGGCTACCCTTTTGGAGGTGGATTTCACAGTAAGCAACCCAGAAATACTTGGCTTGAAGAGGCCTTTGAGAGGAATGTTTCCAGATTAATACTAGGTGGAGCCTTAAGAAATGGTCACTATCTGACTATACTTAATCTCCCCCAGTGGTGATCTCAACCTGTATTTCTGAACTCACAGAATTTGGTATGCTTGTTCAGTTTTCTTTCCTTTTCCAGATGTCAGGAATATGCTTCCTCTTTTATAACTGATTTGTGTCATTAAAATTATTTTAAAGTTGTTCCCCAATAAAGATTTCTAGGTGGTCTCCTCTTACAACTGTTTCTCGTAAAGATGATCGTGTAAATTAAATCTCGTATTCATGGGTTCTTTTCACTTGTTATACATTTTAGCAGCTCTTAGGGCTTGTAACTTTGTTAAATGATCACTTGATATGTCTGAACTGTGAATGTACAGTTTTTAACCTAAAATTGTTTTTAATATTTGAGGTACTTTTCTTTTTGCAGAGCACCTGATAGTTGCTTACAAAAAGGGTTTCACTGAATTCTAATCATTTGTTATTTTCCTAGTACACTTTATAGATGCTGGTTCTCTTACTGTCTCCTGTCCTTTCCCCCACTTTCGAAAACCTGTTAAGTCTTTCTTCAGTAGCTCGTCCATATTTGTTACAAATGGTCTTTTAAATAAGATTCATAGGCAAAGTAGTAGAGCAGTGCAGTTCTACTTATAGAAGCATTTTCTGTCTTTGACCTTTGAAAAGCCTTTGAAAGTTACTATGCTGGTCACTTACCCACAAGTTATACAGTGTACATATTATGTAATCACGTTTGACCATGTATTTATGTAGTTTTATTTTTTTAGTTTTCTGTACTTCTCTTTACTGAATCTTAGGCTAATTTTTAAAATTGCTTCTGTGCTTAATAATTTTTCATCTTTAAAGACTGCAACTCTTGATTCAAATTGTGGGGCAAAAGGGGTTCTCTGATCATAAAAATATTTTATGAAACAGTTCCCATGGAATCATTTTCAGAGTTGGGCTTTGTAGCTGTTGTTAGGCAGTGCTGGCACTTTACACATTTTGTACTAGATGGTTGTCCATTCTGTTCTTCTGAGGTCTGCTAGTGACAGAAACCTCCTTTAAATCCTGTTCTACTGTTGAAAGGCGCTCACAGATGGTCTTTTTTCAAATGGCTGTGAGAATCTCAATGCAGAATTTCCAGGGACATTCTCTCTGAAAATGCAGGTTTCAAGGGAATTTTTTTTAAGGACATAAATTCCAGAATTAAGATGTGGCAGAGAACGAGAACGGCTTTCACTCTTACATTTTCACAGGTGTTGACAGTTTTCTGGCCTGGCTCCGCCTTCCTTGAATCCTACCTGCTCCTGGGAGTTGCACACCTCTTTGTTATGTGAGAAAGGTGAGGGGTACGTGGGTGCTGCATGCTGTTAGATGTTGTGTATTCTGTGTGATTTTTATTTCCTGGTGGACTGTGAGGCTGTTGTAGCGATAGCTGAATGCATCTGAGGGCCACTGGCTTCAAAAACTTAATGGTTGGCAGAGAGTCTAATTGACAAGATAATTTTGTTCACAAGCTACTCTTACTAGGACGAACGTATGTTTAATTAGATAAAATGTTGGTATTGACCAATGGTGGTGGTAGAGTACTCCGACGAATTCTTAGCTTAAGTAACCTTACTGAATGGAGATTTTATTTTGCGGGCAAGTAGAGATGTCCTTCCTTTTATTTTTCTCATTTGTTTGCTCTCATCTTTATTGTAGAAACTTCGACCATTAGAATCTCTAGAACTGGGGTTTTCAAAATGTAGCCTAAGGAACCTGGGCTTCCTAGGGACCCTCTCAGGGAATCGTTACAAAAGCAGTAGAAGCAGTAGTGGGTAAAAGAGCTGTTGCCTTAATATAAAGCCAGGCAACAGCACCAAACCTGACTAGTCGTCATCGTATTCTTCACCACCATGCAGTTATAGTTTTTTTTAATGTTTCTTTATTTTTGAGAGAGACAGAGAGACAGAGCATGAGCAGGGGAGGGGCAAAGAGAGGGAGACACAGGATCTGAAGTAGGTTCCAGGCTCCAAGCTGTCAGCACAGAGCCTGATGCGGGGCTCAAACCCATGAACGGCGAGATCATGACCTGAGCCGAAGCTGGACACTTAACTGACTAAGCCACCCACTGGTGCCCCCCAGTTGTAGTTTTTTTAAAAACCCACTTTCACTTCACAGTGTCCTTCAGGATGATGAGTGGTGCCAGAATAGTATTGGAATTTAATCTTGGCTGGGGCTTTAGAAGTTAGCAAGACCAGCTTCCCACCTAATGCAAAGATTGATTCAGTGGTCATCCTCTACCTGTGCATTTCTAGTGATGAGAGGGTCATGCCAGCCCATTTCACTTTCATACAGCCGTAATTTCAGAAATGTGTTGTTTACACATTGAGGCTCTCTTTCTCTAGAATTTTTACCCTCTGATTTCAGAGATTTTTATAGATTACCACAGTGCTAAACCTCAGTGATCAAAATATGACATACCTATGTTTTTTCAGAGTAGCCCTGCAAATATATGAAGTTCGCTGTTAGATTTTCCCTCAGTCGTCTTTTGTAGCCTGAATACCGGTAGTCTTAGTAATTAATAATAATGAGACCAAAATTGGTAATTTTGTCTAGTGTGATTTTTGTTAATTAATTTATTTTTTTACTTTTTTTAAATGTTTATTTATTTTTGAGAGAGAGACAGCATGCGAGCAGGGGAGGGGCAGAGAGAGGGAGTCACAGAATCCGAAGCAGGCTCCAGGCTCCGAGCTGTCAGCACAGAGCCTGATGTGGGCCTCAAACTCATGAGCTGTGAGATCATGACCTGAGCTGAAGTCGGAAGCTTAACCAACTGAGCCACCAGGCGCCCCCACAGTGTGAATTTTTTAAAGTATTGTTTAGTGTAAATTTTTTTAGTACTTTATCTTTTCAGCAAATAATTGGAGCAATCCAAGTTTAATTTATATTTGTATATGTATTTGAACTTGGTCTCTGAAATACATGACTGTTTAGTTTCACTTCCATTAGATGAGTTCTGGATTAAGACTACAATATTAGTGTCAACATTTTGGCATTACATGAAATAAATAGAAAAAACACTATTGTCATTTTGCTTCAATATTGCAATTACTAACCGATGGTGAGCTACATTGAAAAGTGGCTTCAAATTGTAGTATAGATTGGAGGAAGCTTGGGGTTCCTCAAGAAAAAAAGGGAGTAAGCCAGTAAGGGAGGTAGAACTGATACATTAATGTACTTATTTAAGCACTATTTCTAGTGCCTGCTCCCTGATATGTGGACTGGTTTAGACTTTGGGAATACAGCTGAGTCCATGATGGACTACAGTCCTTGCTCTCTTGCAACTTACATTCTAGAGATGAAAGAGTATTTACGGATCGCCACAAGTGCTGTATAGAGATAAACGGGAACGACACAGAGTAAGGCAGGGGGCACTTTTGGATGATGAGGACATCAGGATGAGCACAGAAGAAAAGAGGGGGAGACTTTTTTTTTGTATGCCCCTAGGATATTTTGAGAATTACAGTATAAAAGTTGTTTGTGCAAAGGTCGTAGAGGCAGAAAATTTGTTGGGAACCATTGATTTTGCACAGGAGAAAACTGAGGCACAAGTTTAAAAATGGGCAGATTTTAACAATTCACCCAGGGTTGTAACTCATTTGTGAATGAGCTGGGACCGGCATCCAGTTTTCCTAGTTCCCATTCACATTCATTCATTGTTTCTTTTCCTTAGTTTTTTTCAACTGAATGTTTTTAGCCCCTCAGTCTGTGCCTTGCCAAAATTGTGTTTCATTGCCATATGGTGGATTGAAGGAGAGTTTTAAGGAGTTGCTTTCAGATGGGATGGGAGAAGCCCATGAGAAGCACACACAACCTTTCTTAGAATGGTTGAAATTCAGTGGTTCAGAGACCTTGTGAATGAGAATTATGACACTAAGATCATTTACTTCCTGTAGACCATATGTTCTTACAGATTGAAAATTGTGCTGGATTGGATTAAGGAGAACTTTGGGTTTCTTTTGAAGCCTAAGAATTTTATTTTAATAGAGCTGTAGGTTTCACCAGATGAGGAAAGCTGCAGTTGGCACTCTGGGTTGATTAGGAAGTTAGGAGCTTGGGGGTTGGAATGGTGAATATTGTAGAGTCACTTCTGTGAATCCTGTGGGGTGATTTGAACGGCCAGGCTAATGTTCAGTTAGGTTGGTGCCACGTCTGTCTACCTGATTACCCATCCCATGGGGAATTCTCTGTCTGCATACCTCTGGGCCAGGCTCATGGTTTCATTTGTGGCACATCTTAGGGTTAGTGGATTGAGGCCTTGCCGGCATCTGTCAGTCCATTACAGTATAGAGCAGAGGTTGGCCAGGGAGTAAATAATTTAAGCTTTGCAGGCCATGCAGCCTCAGATGTAATTACAGATCTGCCGTTAGCATAAAAGCAGCATGGACACTATTTAAATGTATGAGCTGCTCTGTTCCAATAAAACTTTATTTGCAGGAACAGGTACTGAGGCAGATGGCTCACAGCCCCTCGTTTGCTTGACCCCTGCTATAGAGTGATGAGGTAAGGGATATGGGACGAGTGGAGCTCCCCTAATAAACCAGAATTATTTTTGCTTCTTCATCTTTCTTTTAAAACTTTTGAAATTACCTATGAAATTACCATGAAGTGAATGTGGCTATTCCAGCAGTTTACAATTTGACTTGACATACCTAAGTCAAACAAAATAGGTTTTGATATTTTCCTGAGTTACATTCTTTTTAAGTAGCTTTACTCTATTTTTGGATAGAAGAAAATTTTTTATTTCAGAGGAGGGTGCTCCATGTTTCATACTGTAAACATTGCAGTTGGAATTTAAACAAGACAAGAGTTATTGAGATATATTCTTTTTTAATCAGGCAAAACTGAAATTAAAATTTATGATTTGGGTAGCTAATCAGAAGACTGCAATCCATCAATTTTTTTTTTTTAACCTTACCCATTTCTTTATTTGGAAAGACTGTTTGTCTGCCAATTATCATAAGTTAATTGGTGCAATACCAGGTCAAGAAATGGCATTGTTAATGAAATGAATTATTACCCTGCTGTTAGTAATGAGGCTTCTGCAGAAATGCGGAAATGTCTGTGAACTCATGAAATGTGAGAAGAATTTAGTCTACGTGTTGATTAGAACTGTATAAAAATATGTTTGTGTACAATCATAAGGAGAGATTGCCATAGATTTTTCACCTAGTTAGTGTTCCTGTGAAGGAATTTGGGCTCTTCTTTTTATTGTTTGCAGGAAATTTCTGTTTTATCATAAAGTTAAATACATAAATATAATTTTCAGCAGGAATTAAAAAAAAAACCCAGTGGGCTACAATGTGAAATGAAAGTAAAAATTTTGTTGGTAAACCTTAAACTAATACTCGGCGCATTCACAGCATTTTAACAGAATTCGTCAGAAAGGAAGATTGATAGGAACGGTGGATTTTCTTTGGTTCCTAAAGTGCTCACTTAAAATTATTCTGCATTATTCTTTTCATTTGATCTGAAATGAGCCACTGGAAGGTAGCCTTTTCTGAAGTTCATTCCTGCACTTCGCGATCCCTTTACCTTCATCCCTTCAGTTAATGTCTTTGAGGAGAGGTGTCCCTTTTCCTTGCTGAGGTGTCCTCGGCCACCCTCTGCCCGCCCCCCGATTTTACTTCGCCGGCGTTCCTTCCCTTGCATCGGGCTCATCCACTTACTCGCGGCCATGGCATCTCAGAGTCCTGGCATCCCTCAGAGGCCCAGTTTCCAGATCTGTAAACCTTTTGTCTTTTTTATTCGGTGAACATTAACTGTGTCACAGTATGTAGTACGTACCAGGCCAGTGCTGGGCTCGCAGCAATTACACAATCATACTGGCCACTGCCACCGTTGTCGTTGAAAACCGCGTACGTTCCATCCTCTTCACTTGCTTCACTCCCCTTTACTAACTTGCTCATGTGTTCTGCCCCCTGAGACACTCTGCTCAGACTTGATGCCCCTCAGGCCCTGGCTCTGCTTCTCTCTCTTCCTTGCTGTCACACCTGTACCGCGGAAACTTGCCATCCAGCTTCTAGCCCCATCCCGCAGTGTGACCGTGCAGCCAGCACATGCTGGCCTTGCCTTCATTTTCGTCCTCTACCCTCTTGTTCCGGAGTCTGCCTCTTTCCTTTTAGTTTCTCTGACCAGGTGGGCCTGATTTTCCTCATACTGTCTGACTACCTTTTCCGTTTGCTTTTCTGACTTCAAGTTCCCCGGTCAGCCCCCAGATGGTTGTGTTCCCCAAGGTTCTGTTGGTTGATCTCTTTGCCCCCTCCCCCACCCTCTCTCCTCGTCTCCGCTATTCCTAGGGCTTCAGACAGCCCTCCTGTGCAGATGATTATTAAATGGGTAATTCTAACCCTCCCTGTTGTTTTGAGCTTAAGTTAACATTTTGAGAGGTCAACCTTGAGGAGCTGTAGGCATCTCAAACTCAGCATGTCTTAAACCAAATCCATCTTTTCTTGTCCCCAACCAGCTCCTCCAGATTTTCCGTTAGGTGTCAGCAACAGTACCGTTTTCCCAGCCACCGTATCTTGGCACCCCTCTTTTGCCACATCTCTGCCTCATTCTCCACATCACATTAGCTACATCTTCTCAGGTTTACCCTGTAAAGTATCTTTGCTTCCAGAATTCTTTTGTGTATACATATGTAAAGAGAGAGATCTGGAAAGAAATTCACCAGAATGTTTAAAGTTTTTTTATCTCTGGGTGGTGAGATTTTACGTTGTTTGAATTTTGTTTTTCTAACAGGTATTTAGTATTTGTATGCTTGTATCCAGCCTATCACCTCCCAGCCCTCCCGGGTCCTGGTCTTCATCCGGTGGAACTCCTAGCTATTTCCTCAGTGCGCCCGGACTTCTTTGCCTTTGCTCCTTCACTCAGCACCGGTTTCATTTGTTCTTTGCATCTCCCGTTGTCATTTTTCAGGTCTCCTCGCAAATGAGCTTTTCCTTAATGCAGTCGTTCTCACAACTGAATGTGCCTTCTTTCAGGAGCTCTCCAGCCCCTGTGTCACGTCCTGTGTTCTGCCCTCGTGTCTTCTTACCTGGGTTTTTTGTGTTAATCCCTTTATTAGATTGTAAGCTCCACGAGAGCAGAGATTGGCTCTTAATCATCCTTTTCCCCCCTTTTGGTTATAATCTGCCTGTTTTTCTTTGGGGACGACCCTTTTCCCCCTGGCTATGGTTCTGGTGGGACGGCCAATCAGAGTGTCCTGCCAAGAGGATGGGACGCTCTTCCCCTGGAATTTAGACTTTGAGTCATGGGATACGAGGACTGACCATGATTGGCGTGGATTCATCCTGGCCAAGGTGCTCTGAAGAAGCCATTTATTAGTTCCTGCCTCCCAGATCCCTGGAGCTGCTCTGGTTCCCGAACTCTCCGAGGCCTGGTTCTTCAGCTTTTCCTTCGTTATCTGTGAGCTATCTCCTATCCTTACACTAAATGTCTCTCTCTTTAAATTTTAAGTTAGCAAGACAGTTTCTGTTGCTTTTTTCCCTGCCAGTAGAGCTGTTATGATTGGAACTGACCAGACTTTATCATTCTAGTTCTTCTATTGATTCTGATATGTTTTTTTCTTTTCTTTAAAAATGAAAACAAAAAAACAGCCCGAGACCGCTGCTGCTTTGAAACGTACAATAGAAGCCCTGATGGACAGAGGGGCGGTAGTGAGGAGCTTGGAAAATCTGGGTGACCGAGCACTGCCTTATAAGATTTCTGCCCACAGTCAGCGGCACAGTAGAGGAGGGTAAGTGTCTACATGCATCTTGAAAAATGTCTTTGGTAGGCTGTAAAGAATACTGGTTAGTTCATCTTAGAAATTATTATAATTTCTCCGTAGATCGCCTTTGTGCCAGGTGGGGTGCGGGTCCACACTCCAGCCATGTTGTGTGTCAAATGGGGCTAGAGTAAAGCTGGCCCGTAATAAACCATAATCAGAGTACAAAAGCAAGTCATGCTGGGAGCCACAGGTATATAAGCTTTTGATTGTGGGAAACTGTTCTTGTCAACCTAAGCACGGTTTTCTGTTGACATTTCTTAAGTTTTGCCTTTAAAACACCTCAGTGAGCAATGTGCTGGGCACACACTCAGTGCATCCTTTGTAAATATGTGGCTTGCGGGTAAGAAGCAGAAGGGTGCTCCTTCTGACCAGTGCCTAACCCACAATAGAGAAATGGTTGTTTATGTACTCCAGACAATAATCACAATTTTCTGTTACGAAATTTTTTCTCATAGCAGCTTCCTCAAACATGTCAAAGGTCTGACCCTGTAGGAATAACTATCCTTGTAGAAATTCTTTGATACCAGTTTGCTTGGTGAGTTGGTTCGAAGCCCCTCTGAGCCCTGATGGTGTTATTTTTACACTTGTGATTTCTGGTGCGGATGAGGAATTTTCGCATATTGTTGAGTTTCCCAAAAGTAGTGATAGAGAAGATGGGAATCGGTTTTCATTGTCGTGGAAAAGTGCAGGAGTTGAAGACTTGATTCTCCCTCTGATACTTGCCAGCCGTGTGGCCTTGAGCGAGTCTTCAGCGCTATTCTCTGGTTCTTGCTTCCTTGGATACTTGAACTCAGGTGGTCGTTCTCCCATCCACGTTGTCGTGGGGATCGAGTGATGCCATCTCTGGATGTCTCTGTGGACAGCACGGAGTGTGATCCATGTGGAGCCGGTGGGCCCGCGCAAGCGCCGTGCACGGGAGAGGCCTGCGTGCAGTCACGCTGCACCCTGAGGCTTTCCTGCCGCCTTTAAACCTGCTGCCAGGGCGTAGCACGTCCTGCGGATTTCATCTTTGGATCGCTTCACCTTGTTTTGTGCTAGTGTTCGGCTTCTCGAGAACACCTCTAAAGAGCGCCTGAGGTGTTGCTAGGCAACATGAAATGCACAGTGGCGATTTTTCCTCTCCCACAATCATAACAGTGAGGGATGGAGATTGTGTATGTAACGTTTTTTTTTTAACCACAAAGGGGCTTCATTTTAACAGCAAGGCCGTGAATCCTTTTGCCTTTTTGCTTAGAGAGGAACATATAAAATTGAGCTAAGAATGACTAGTCAGGTTCTCTGATGGAAGGCACTGAGCAGGGACAGAAGCCCGTTGCCTCATTCAGGTGCTCTCAGGGATGGACACTAGGACTGTTTTCTTCTGCCCCTTTCCCAAGTAGCGGATTTGACTTTGTTGAGGGTTGGTGTGACCAGCATCGTAGATTTTGCACTTCTCCCAAGTACTTGGGTGGCGCTGATGCCTCTGTCCGAGGACCAGACTCTGAGATCCGCCGTCTGTGTGCGGTGCTGGGGTTGGGTGCTGCTGTTCCTCTTTTGTGGACGGAATAAGTTCAGACCCTGGAAGAACTTCCCTGGAACTAAGCCAGAACTGCTGACGATGTCTAGCCCTACGTTCCGGATTCCTGACGAAGTGCACGTGCCCCACCAAGGACTCTGTGGCATCTCTCGGTTCATTTACATTTAGCAGTTTTATTTCTGGTTCTTGTACTTCCAGACTCCTCAGCGAAGGAGGAGCAGCATTCTTAAAGTGTAATGTATGTGTGTGCTCTATGTAGACACAGAACCTCCCAGTTGGAGAGGTTCATGTTTTAAGCTTGTTTTTCTGGGATTAATCAATGTCTGGTATGTGTTTGTTTAAGGTGATGTTTCCCAAAGTGTGGTCTCTGAAATACTAGATATGCTCCACCAAAAAATGGTGTGTGTGTGTGTGTGTGTGAGAGAGAGAGAGAGAGAGAGAGAGCGAGCGAGAGCGAGCATTTAGATGTGGTCTGATGCCTTCTAGAGCTGTGTAGCACATATCAGTGTACTGATGGTGAGAGGCCCTTCAGTTAGATCCCTTCATTTGTCACCTTTATTTGACCATTATCTTTTATTTTGTAACACTCATTAATACTCTTCACAGTGATTTTTGGTAAAAGAGGAGATGAGGGGCTAATATATTTTGGAGTTACCTGGATAAAGATTTAAATCGAGTGGTGTGTCAGGTGTCGGCAGCGTGGAGCTTGAGGGTGGTCTGATGTGCTGTTGACTTTAGCCGGTCCTCCCCCTAGGGTCACCACCCCCGGTGATGTTTGTACCAGGCGTTTTGTTCATCTGCTAAGTTCTGTGTGTGCACTGCACGTAGCCACATAAGGTGTTACAAACGTGTATTCAGTGGATTATGTGTCAGGATTAGGTACCAGGTGCTGGGAAGGCTCACTTTTTTGAGGTGATTAAGAAGAAACAGGGGACTTGTTTGTTACGAATTCAGCATTCCAAAGTTTTTTTTTTTTTAATAATGTTTTTTTAAAACATTTTTTTTAATGTTTATTTTTGAGAGAGAGAGCATGAGCAGGGGGGAGGGACAGAGAGAGAGAGAGACACAGAATCTGAAGCAGGCTCCAGGCTCTGAGCTGTCAGCACAGAGCCTGACGCGGGGTCCGCATTCACAAACCATGAGATCATGACCTGAGCCAAAGTCGGATGCTCAACTGACTGAGCCACCCAGGTGCCCCAGTTTTTGTTTTTGTTTTTTAACTTTATTTGTTGTTGAGAGAGAGAGAGCAGGCATGAGTGGGGGAGGGGCAGAGAGAGAGGGAGACAGAGAATCCCAAGCAGGCTCCGAGCCGTCAGCACAGAGCCGGAAGAGGGGCTCGAACCCATGAACTGTGAGATCATGACCTGAGCTGAAATCAAGAGTAGGATGCTTCACTGACTGAACCATCCAGGCGCCCCTAGCATTCAAAAGCTCTTAACTCTTTGAACAACCCTGGAGGCCATGGCACATATCAGTTTTCGGTGAGGCGCTGATTTGAATCCTGAGGTTGGTATGTGAGAGCTAGTTTTTTAGCTGGCTAATGAGTGAGCCTAGATGCCCTCCAAGGATCCACATCACACTGTGGTGCTGTTGGTATTTTGTGTTTGTTGCTTTTGCAGTTTATGGGACGAAATATATGTGCTGGTGGTATTCCTAGGTCTTAGGATGGTTCTTGTGGTTGTTGTGGTTCCTGGTCACAAGGAGTTGTCAGTCTAGTCGGGGACTTGCCAGCATATTGCTGACCTAGGCACCGGCCACAGACTGCTGTATACCACTGCTACACACGTGCCACCTAGACCCAAAAGAAGGATGTGTGGGTAGAAGAGTGCGTAGGTAGGGGAGATACCACTACCTCAGGGTTATCTGGGGAGTCTCCCCAGAGAAGGAGACAGTGCCTGGCGTTCATTATTATACCAGTGTATGCCAGAAAGAAAGTACAGATGTACAGACGTATGGATGTATGGATTCCACGTGCTAGTTAAGTTGTCCCCCAGGTGACGTGACTTAGACAAGGAAGGAGTTAGCCAGATGCTCTGTTGCTCTTTGGGCCAGGTTGGGCTGGTTGGGAAGTTTGGGTCTTCTGGACCAGCTTTCCAGATAGATAGAGGCTTCTGGCCTCACCACCTGTTGTGTCCAGGCAGTGTCTAGAAACGATTGGAGCAGGACTCAGAGTTGTGGAAGGCATGGGGGGTGGCAGGTCTTACAAGTCTTGAGATTTATTCTCAGCTCTGGATTTGCTTTGGTCTCCTGGGGGCCACTAGATTTTCTCTGCTTTGTACCTTCAGATGTTCACCTTGGTACCTTCATCAACTCAGAAAGGGAAGGTGGGTGTTGGAAAAGATTCTTAACTGCATTCCTCAGAGTCTAAATGGGGACGATGTCACATAGGCAGAGGGGAGCAGCGGGAGTAGATGTTCCTTTAGACCCTTGCTAAAAAGGACAGGCATTTTCTGAGTCGTGGTGTCTGTCACTCTCGGCCACAACCACTCCAGTGTCAGACTCCAGGACTGCGCATACTAGTTGAAGGCTCTCTTTCCACTAGATGGGGCTGGACGGAGACTGAGCAGGCTTTCTGGTGGAGGAGGGAGAACTGTAGAAGAGACTGTGGTCCATATTTCAGTGTTGGGCTTGTGCTTATTTTTAAGAGGATGCCCCCGATTGGCTCTGACCATTTTTACCAGGTCTGATTTTACTGCGTTGAGATAGGACTTATTCCAGAAGACGTGTGTAAAGACACTCTGGAGTAGTGAAGGAGATTTTTCTTGCCTGTTTCTTCCCTTCTTTCTCCATTCTCATTTGCATTAAAATGTGAATAAGTGCTTATAAGGTCTGCTGGCCTACATATAAGATGCCCTTCTATTTACGGGTAAGCAGAATGATAAAAATAACCGGCACTATGGTGAATCAGTGGAATTTTACTGACTCGCTCCCCAAATGTGTCTGCAGCTTACTCCAAGAGAGCTGGCACCCTCTCTAGAGGAGATTGATTCTTCTCTGTAGTTTTCCTGTTAGCTAACATTTCCATGTTCTCGTGCTTTCCTGCCAGCATTAAGTCCAGGCCAGCATCCTGACCCCATTCTTGTGTGAAGGTGCTCCACAACTGGGTTTCAAGGCAGGGCTGCTGTGGCCTTGGAGGTTTCTTTTTTAGTGGCAGCGCCCCAAGATTTGTAAGGATTCTGCTGTAGGTTTAGTGGTTTTAAAAATGTATGAGACCCAACAGATATAAAAGGAAATAGGGCTTTTCCACGCAGACTGTTCCTTGGTTTTAAGGTGAAGAATTCACTGTCTCAGCGAAGCCTGAAGCCAGCAAGGTTTAGCTGATACAGTCTAGAAACTGGCATTCAGATGGATCTGTTTCCTATTCTCAAAAAGGCTCGAAGATGCTCCATGGTTTCAAATCCCTCCCATCCCCCTTCTCCACCCCCCACCCACCATGAGCCACTCAGCGCTTCGGTGGAAATTTCCACTTGTCTGCCAGGGGGAAGGGGAGGCTGTGAGTGTGTGACTGTGTCTGAGAGAAACAGAGACAAAGAACATAACTCAAATTCAAGCGAGCGCTTTTACGGTAAACTTGTAAATAACAGGGTTAAAACAAAAGTGAAATAAAAAACAAATACGACCTTTAAACGTAGGAGCGTTGCCAGAAGACGCATATCTTCCTCAACAACCTGGGGCAGGGAGGGGGCTGGTGACAGCTTGGGCACAAGGTGACTGAGGGAGACAAGGGGTAGGACCCCAGAGAGGAGGGGGGAAAGGATAGTGAGAAGAGATGCTGCTGCTGCCTCCCCTCCGCGCCCCATGAAGACACTGCTGTGGATGGAGTGTTCCTAGTGGCATCATTTTCCAGTATCGGGCTCAGTCTATCCTGGGGAACCCATTTCTCTGCATCTTCTCAGATCCCTGGGGCTTTCAGTCACAGTAGCGGAGAGATTTGTAGTGTTGAGAGTGTCTTAAGAAATACCGAGGAAGGTAAATTACCACCCTGAATATGGGAGCAGGTTCTATCCATGAAATAGTTCCCTCCAGCTTTTGAACACTGGAACCTGCAGTGAGAATTGCATTTGTGTATTGAACCTCTTTCTGTCCTTTCTCTCCTCACCTGGTGTCAGTCACCACTTCACTCGTGCTTCTGCAGAGTTGGTGCTGCATAGAAGGTCAGTGCTTTTCTGTAGGAAAGAGAGATGCCTGGGTAAAGCTGATTTCTACCTTGTAGGTGAAGTGATTCATTAGAACCACACGTGGGAAAACCCCCATTTAAATGTAAACACTGCTGGGCTTCGTGTTTAAGGCAGTGGCGATGCTTCCATCAGCCCTGGCCGCCTGGTGCACAGAACCAGCTCGCCGGTGCCACCGAGCAGCACAGGGTTGAAGGTGCTGGGAGTGTATAATGTAATTAGACTTTAGATCACTAAGCTGGGTTCTCCAAAATGATCTGTCCATTCGCTGACTTAAACACTGTTTGGGGAATGGGGGGCTAGCTGAAGAACTATTTTTCCTTATTGGAATGCCAGCTTTTGGGGATGTCTAGGCAGTGGCAGTTGTAGTCCTACTTCTCTGCTCTTTTCAAGCTCAAATCGTGAGGATGGAGGTAAGAGAGAGTCCACATGTGTTGTGACTTTGGTCTTGTGTTTTGGTTCTGGCTTGCTTGGTTAGGGGAAGAAGGAAAAATTGGTATTTAATTGTGGTTATTGAATCCTCTTGATCCTCCCCTCCCTGAGGGCCAGGCTGAAGGGGAGGGCAGGGCCTCTCGGATGCCTCTGGAGACACTGAGACATTCCTCTTTTGGCTCCCTTGCCTTGAACAGCAACTTATCTGGGTTTCAGAATGGTTTCTCCGGGGTAGCCTTTGGGATGTAAGGAGTGGGTATCAGGGGAGTTCAAGGTCATTTTTTTTAGCCTAACTCCCACTTTTTCAGTTCTGTTATGGACCTGTGTGGTCACAGGAAAGGGATCCTTGCAGGCATCAGGAGCTGCCCAACCCCCTATTCTAAGTAGGCTGTTTCTAGGCTTCACTTTGTTTGTGTGCAAAACTGGAAATGCAGGGCTGCGCTTGGTACTGTCTCCTGCCCCTGTCATTCCTCGGGTCATCCTTCTGTAGTGAGAAAAGCCCAGCCGCCAGGAGGCGGATGTCTATGACCACCTCATCATCGCCACAGTCTCCTCCAGAACTGGCAGACCAGTGTAAATAGTGGGAGCCCAGGTTTCTGCCAGCCCAGTAGCCCTGTGACCTCTCTCCCTGCCTGGACTACATGTTCTGGGTGGTCCAGGCCATTATGTTCCTCCTTTTTAGCCTCCCTCTGAGGTGTGCCCATAGCAGATGTTCACTGACCAGTTCAGTTTGTCCACTTACGTGAAAAAAGAATATATACGGGCAACAACCAGGAATTGGTCATAGTCTTTTCTGTGTGGGGAAGCCATAACGGACCATTGACCCGTGGGCTTGGGCCACTGAGGGTAGATGGAGATTGAGTTTGTTCTGGACTTATGCTTGGTTCCCTCATGGTGGGGTGAGACCACTTAATGCCCTAAGTGGGAGCAGGGGAGGTAGGAGGTTCAGCTTTCACCCAGGACTGGTGAACACAGTAACATCTGCCCCTCTCTGAGCCACTTCCCCTCTTTTCTGTTTTGGTGGTGTTTCATTTTTGTGGAAATTTCCACGGTATAATAAGGAACATGGGAGTAGAAGCAGTCTTTGCCCACACGAACCCTAGGCACAGATCAGCAGGGTGATGAGCATGAAATGACTGTCACAGCTGTGGTGGTGGGCACAAACCTATTTGCATTTTGGCCAGTTCTCTTGTTTAGGTTTGGTTGCTAGAGGAGTGTCAGGACTGGTAGGGGGAAGGCAGAGTAGGTAAAAGGTAAAGGCTGTAAGCGTTTTTATAGTAACAGCAATCTTCCAGAAGCCAAGTTGCAGCCCAGTCTTAGGACTTCCAGGCTTTTCTAGCACTTCTCCTTATCCTTGAGAAACCTCCAGAATTCTGGCTGTAGGAACCAAGAGATGTGGTTGATACAGTGAGGAACTATGGGGCCTGAAGTCTGGAACTTGCTTTTTGACCCTGTGACCTGGAGCAGATCAGTTCCCCAGTTCCCTCATAAGTGACATGAAGGGGTTGAACTGCATTGCCTTCGTGGTCCCCTCCGGCACTTACGTTCTGTGATTCTGTAACCCATTGGTCCCAGAGCAGCGTGTGGCTTCTTGTATCCTGGAGTCAGAAGATCTGCTCTGTTAGAACCCTGGCTGTGGCCACTCAGTAGCTGAGTGACCTTGAGCTAGTGACTTAATCATTCTGAAACTCAAAGGAGGCCATCTCTAGGAGGCCCACTTTGAAAACTGCTAAAGCAGTAGTGTTGCTAAGAGAGGGCTCCTGGACCAAAATAACACCCAGAGGAACTTCCTCTTGCGTTTTCTGAATGGGCCACGTGGGGTGGAGCTTCTACTTCCTGCTTATCCTCTTCCTCAGAAGCTATCTAAAAGATGTGAAAGCACTTTGAAAATTAGAAAGTTCTATGTGAGACCCTTTCCTTTTAATTTCTGGAATAGGAGGTTTCTGATAATGTCTGGCATCTAGCTTCCTTCCATCCTTGGGTATTTTTATCCTTATCACAAAATGGTATCCAGAAGCTTTGGGTGTCTTAGGATTATTTGGTGAGTGCGAGTGGATGGGTAATGTTGTTCGGGAAGACTGCACGAGAGTTGAGCTGTGGGCAGTTGAGTTGGTCGTTGGCAACTGTACACCCGCTTTCTTTTAGAAACATGTTTGGTAGACGCTGAGGCTAGCCCACAAAAATGCCTCTGGTACACTTGAATGGAAAATGGAAGAAAACAATGGCTGCTGAACCCCAGATGCGGTATTTGAATAACTTGAATACTGGACTGTAAAGAAAGCCAGGCTTAACTCTAGAGCAGGAGATGTCTGTGGACCTTCTGGAGGTAGTGGGCACTTGGAATACTTCAAGGGCTGCCAGTAGTGATTGCCTGGGTTATTGAGTGCCCAGAGCATGCCCAGCCCTTGCTTTAGCACGGTCTTCCATATTACCCTATGTGTGATATGTGGCATTTCACCAGCGCACTGCCTCAGGCTATCAGCACAGGGCTTTAAGTGTAATAAAGCAAAAGAGGAAGACTAGTCTAGGGAAACTAGATGAAAAGCAAGGGAAGAGGAAGGAACTGTAGAATTAAGTATGGTGGGAATGTTGGCAAACAGAGGGTGAGGTCCTAAGTTGTCTGTGGTAGTTTGGAGGGACATTTTGATGAATACAGAATGAAAGAACAAATGAGTGAAATAGGAAGAAGGAAATGCTGGGGCAGTGTTGAGTGAGAGAGTTCCCTGCCCTGCCCACCAGGCCACCATAGTTACTGGGGCTTGGGGGAGTTGGATAAAGGGCTGGGGATTGGCAAAGAGAAGGTAATTTATGATTGATCACAGTAACTTTTTAGGCTCTATATTAGAGCCTTACTCGAGGTAAGTAATCAATAACTAAATATCGAACAAATGAGCAGTTCTTAAGTTTGATGATTTGCAAACCTCGTGCCTTCCATGTGGTGCAGAAATAACACAGTGGAATTACACCTTGGAGAATTTGGCCAGGTTGGTGTGTGATTTTCACGGTAAGTACGAATGGTAATATCATCAGTGAGCAGAGGTAAAAGTCACTTCCTAGAAGTTTGCCTGATGATAGAGGACTTTACACCATTTTTATTTCATTTCTTTTTTTTTCTTTTTTGATTTTTTTTTTAACGTTTTATTTTATGTTTTGAGAGACAGAGCACAAGGGAAGGGCAGAGAGAGAGGGAGACACAGAATCCAAAGCAGGTTCCAGGATGTGAGCTGTCAGCACAGAGCCCAATGGGGTGGGGGGTGGGGGGCCTCAAAACCATGAACGTGAGATCATGACCTGAGCCAAAATCAGAGGCTCAACTGACTGAGCCACCCAGGCACGCCTGTTTCATTTCTTGAGAAATTCTGGGCGGCTTCATTATCTGTAATTGCTCCCTCATCGCTACCACCCATATCAAATCATTCACCAAGTCCTGCCCTTTCAGCTTTCTATGTACCATGATTAAATCAACAGCCTTACAGAGGTATAATTGACAACACAGTAAACTACATGCTTTTATTAATACATATTACATAAGGTAATACATATACATAATACATTCACATATGTACCATATGTAGATATACCCACAATATATGTTTGACATATGTATATATACCCATGAAATCACTACAAGCAAGACAATAAGCAGACTGGTCACCCCAGAAGTTCCCTCCTGCCTCTTGTGATCCTTCCCTCCACTTGTTTCCCGTCTATGACAACCACTGGTCTGCTTTCTTTCACTATAGATTAGTTTCTATTTTCTAGAATCTTACTTAGATACAATCAGACAGCATGTACCCCCCCGCCTTTTTTTTTAACCATAGTTTCTTTCAATCAGCCAAATTATTCTGAGATTCATCAATAGTGTGTATCAATAGCTTATTCCTTTTTATAGCTGAGTACTATTCCATCGTATACCATAGTTTGTTTATTGGTTTACATGTTGTTTACATGGTTTACATGGATATTTTCTGTTTCCAGTTTGGGATTGTAAGTGTTGCTGCTGTGAGCACTCCTGTACAAATTGTTGTAAGGACTAATGTTTTAATTTTCTTGGATAAATACCTGGGAGTAGAATGGCTTGATCATAATGGCAAGTGTGTATGTTTAACTTTTAAGAAAATGCCAAAAAAGTTGTATCATTTTGCAATCCCACCAGCAGTGTGTGAGAATGCCAGTTCCTGTCTTTCCTCACCAACACTTGGTATTGTTCAGTCTTCTTAATTTTAGCTTATATAGTAGGTATCTCTTTGTGGTTTTAATTTGCATTTCTCTAGTGACTAGTCCTATTAAGCATCTTTCTCATGTGCTTCTTTGCCAGAATATATCTTTGGTGAAAAGGCCATTCACATTTTATGCCCCATTAAAAATTTTTTTTTAAATTAAATTTTGAGAGTTCTGTATATTCTAGAAACAAGTCCTTTATCAGACATGGGATTTGCAAATCCCAGCCTGTCACTTGTCTTTTTTATTAGCAGTATCTTTCAAAGAGCAATTTTTAATTTTGATGAAGTCTAGTTTATCACATTTTTCTTTATGGATTTTGCTTTTAGTGTCATGTCTAAAGAATCTTTGCTTAACTCAAGGCCACAGAGGTTTTCTCTTGTGTTTTCTTCCAGTGTTATAGCTTTGTGTTTTATATTTCAGATCTGTGTCCCATTTGAGTTAATTTTTGTATCTGGTACAAGTATGGATCGAAGTTCCTTTTTTGCATACATATATAGAATTGTTGGCCACCATTTGTTGAAAAGACACTTTACTGAATTGCCTTTGGTCAAAAATCAGCTGTGTGTATATGGATCTGTTTCTGGACTCTGTTCTACTGATCTGTTTGTGTATCTTTATACAAATACCATAGTGCCTTGATTACCATAGCTTTATAATGAGTCTTGAAATCAGATAGTGTTAGTTCTTCAACTTTATTCTTTATCAGAGTTGTTTTGGCTGTTCTAGATCCTTTGAATTTCTCTGTGTACCTTAAAATCAGTTCATCAATATCTAATAAAAGTGTCTTTTAGGGATTTTGATTGGGATCCTTTTGAATTTATAGATCAGTTTTAGAGAACTGACATCTACATAAACCTCCATTTAGGTGGGTTTTCTTTAATTTCTTTCAGTAATGTTTTATGGTTTTTGGTGTAGAGGTCTTGCATACCTTTTGTCAGATTTATCCTTAAGTACTTCATATTTCATTTCAAGGTGTTATTATTTGTTGCTAATATATAGAAATATAGTTGACTTTGTATACTGATCTTGTATCTTGCAACCTTGCTAAACTCACATATTCTAGTGTCTTTTTTATAAATTTCTTTAGATTCTCTTGTATACACAGTCATTTCATGTGTAAATATAGACAAGTTTACTACTTATCAATCTGGATACCTTTTCTTTTTTTTCTTGCCTTGTTGCACTGGCAAGAGTCTCTAGTAAAATACTGAATAGAAATGGTGAGAACAGACACCCTTGTTTATTCCCAGTCTCAGGAGAAAAGATTCAGACTTTCACCAGTTGATATGATGTTAGTTAGTTCTAGGTTTTGCAGAGATGCCTTTTGTAAGGTTGAAGAAGTTCCTTTGTAGTCTTACTTTGCAGAGAGTTTATCAGAAATGGATATGAAATTTTGTTAAATGCTGCTGCTTTTTTTTTTTTTTTTTTTTTTTGCTATTATTGGAATGATCACATGATTTTTCTTTTTTAGTTTGCTAATAGGATTTACATTGATTTAAAATGTTGAACCAGGGGCGCCTGGGTGGCTCAGTCGGTTAAGCGTCTGACTTCAGCTCAGGTCACGATCTCACGGTCTGTGAGTTCGAGCCCCGTGTCGGGCTCTGGGCTGATGGCTCAGAGCCTGGAGCCTGCTTCTGATTCTGTGTCTCCCTCTCTCTCTGCCCCTCCCCCATTCATGCTCTGTCTCTCTCTGTCTCAAAAATAAATAAACATTAAAAAAAAAAATGTTAAACCAGTCTTGCTTTCTGTGATAAACTCTGCCTGATCATGATACATTATTCTTTTCATATATTTTAGTAGTCAATTTGCTAAATTTTTTTTTCATTTATGTTCATGAGAGATATTGATCAGTTTTTTCTTTTCTTGTAATGTCTTTGTCTTGTTTTGCCATAAGGGTAATGCTGGCTTCATAGAACACACTGAGAAGTGTTTTCTTATTTTCTGGACCAGTTTGTGCCAAAACTGGCACAAAATTTCCCCCTCAGACGTTTGGTGGAATTCATTGGTGAAACCATGTGGGTCTTTGGTTTCCTTTGTGGAAATGCTTATAACTACAAATTTAATTTCTTTAATAGATATAGGGCTATCCAGGTTATCTATTTCTTTTGGAGTGAGTTTTGGTAGTTTGCATTTTTTCAAGGAATTTCATCTAAGTTGTCAAATTTATTGCAAAATTTGTTTATAATAATAGTCTGTCATATCCTGTTATCATTTCACCTCTCCCATTCCTGAATATTAGTAATTTGTCTCTTTATTTTTTTCTGCTGATCAGTTTGACTAGAGATGTATCAATTTTACTGATCTCGGTGAACTAGTATTTATTTGGTTTTGTTGATGTTTTCTTGTTTTTCTGTTTTCTGCTTCAGAGATTTCTGCTCTGATCTTTATTTTCCCTTCCTTCCTTCCTTCCTTCCTTCCTTCCTTCCTTCTTTCCTTCATTTTCTTCTCTCTTCTCCTCTTCTTTTTTTTTTTTTGTCTTAGTTTGTGCTTAATTTGCTCTTCTTTTTCTGTTTTTTTTTAAGGTAGAAATTTTGAGGCTTTTCCTCTTTTCTTACATAAGTGTTTAGTGCTACAAATTTCCTGCTTTAGTGGCATTCTGATATGTTGCTTTCATTTTCATTCAATTCACATTTCCTTTTGACTTCTTATTTGACCTGTAGGCTATTTAGATGTATGTTTAGTTTTCAAGTATTTGGAGATTTTCCCGAGTTTTTTCTGTGTGATTCAAGTCCTTTTAGATTTATTGAGACTTGTTTTATGGCCCAGAATATGGTTGACCTTGGTAAATGTGCTATTTGCAGTTGAGAACAACGTGTATCCTGCTCTTTTTGTTTGGAGGGTCTATAAAGATCAGACCTAGTTGGTTGATGGTGGTGCTCATTTTTTGTATATCCTTGCTGGTTTTCTGTATAGTAGTTTTATTGATTACTGAGAGGAATATTAAAAGTCACCAACTATAGTTGTGAATTTCTCTTGTCAGTTCTGTTAGTTTTCTTCCTGTATGAAGAAGTTCTGTTGTTTGATACATTCGCATTTAGGATTGCTGTGTCTTCTTGGTGAACTGATTGTTACATACTATCTTTTTCTATCCCTCGTAATTTTCTTTGCTCTGAGATCTACTTTAATATTATTGCAGCCACTGGAGCTTTCTTTTGATTAGTGTTTTTGCATAGTATATGTTTTTCTTCCATTCCACTTTGAATAATTATTTACTTGAAAAACTTTCCCACTAGGCTTGGCTAAGGGTGAACGATCACCTGGCAAGTTGTTTTGTGAGTTTGAACCCTCTTTGTATGGAATTACACAAAACGTCATCCTTTTTCCTGTAACTTCCTTCCTTGCTGCATTTGTCCATTTTCAGTTTGGTCTCTCCTGCTTTCCGTGAGAATTCCACCTTTCAAGCTAACATAACACTACCGCTGTCAGATACTTACTGTGGACCTGCTGTGTGTTAGTCTCTGTTCAGGGTGCTGGGGAGAGATTAACAAAGTCCTTCTTACGGCAACTATGTTTTGGTGGAGTGAGATAGACCGTAAACAACCATATGCTGTATCGGTGGTGATAAGCTCTGTGGGAAAAAAATAGAGAGTAAGAGAGAGTAATGAGGCTTGGTACGTGGAGCAAGGAGGATGTTGCATTAGGAGAAGTGATCAAAGAGGTCCTCTCTACAAGGTGACATTTGGACAGAGACATGACAGAGGTGAGGGGTGAGCTATGGGCATTTCTGGCAGAAGGAACAGTGAGAATGAAGACCTAGGATGGGAATATGTTCGGGGAGGAGAGTGTGGCTGCAACAAAGTAAGTGATGTCAAAGGTCACCTTAGCCAGATGGAACACTGCAGAATTCTGAATGACTGCACTGAAAACTGGCCTTTTGCAGCACTGTGGTTCAAACCAAACGGTACAAGGGAGGCTTAAACTTTTAGAACTGAGAGGAGGGCGTGGGCAGGGAGAAGGGCTGCTGCTGCTTTTGTGACAACCAGCTGAGCCCATCAAGTTGTTGATGTGGTGAAGCCAGTGAGCTGTAGGAGATGCCCTTCTGCGTTATTCTGCTGTGAGTGGAGGAACGTTACGTTCTTTCTCTTGCTCAGGATTCACAGAATTTTCTTTCTGGTCTTTGTCAGTTCTTGAACATGGAGGGTAGTCTTAGACAAGTCCCAGGCCTTTCAGAATGTTTTTCCTTATTTGTGAAGTGTGGCTGGTGGTCTGCACTGTCTCTGGTGCACTGAGTTACTTGTGTAACCCTTTGGAAAACTATAAGGCCTTCCCTAATAAGATGTTTTCTCAAAAATAGTTTGCAAAATCCAGCCTTGTTGAATAGTAAATTCTGTTCTTAAACCCATCATTTTACCATATTGTCTCTATTTCCCTCTCTATGTAAAGTCACGGCACTTTTTGCTACCACAGAGTTTGGATTCGGATTTTCCTAAGAGTGTTAATGAGAAGAGCCATAGGAAGGGTGGGGGGTGGGCAAACACTTCTGTTTAGCTGGTCAGCTGGTACTTTCTATTTTGACAAAGGTGTGTATGTGTTTTTGTGTAGTTGATCTTTATCTGGGCAGGAGTAGAAAACATTGTCCAAAATAGTAGAAGTGTTATATTTCAGAATGCAGGAATTCACACATTTTTATTTTATTGCAGGTATTTCTTGGTGGATTTTTATGCACCAACAACCGCTGTGGAAAGCATAATGGAACATTTGTCTCGAGACATTGATGTGATTAGACCGAATGTTGTAAAACACCCTCTGACCCAGGAAGTAAAAGCGTGTGAAGGGATTGTCCCAGTCCCACTTGAAGAAAAACTATATTCCACGAAGAAGAGGAAGTGAGAAGATTTACCAGATTATAGCTTTATATTTAATTCTATCACTTTTGAGTACCATGGATTAATAATTTACAGACTTGACCCTTATATAAGAGTGTGTTACAGGTGCCATTTGATTTTTCGAAGGTATTTTTTAGCTCTTGATCTCCCTTGCCCTAAGAGGTTGGGGAAGGGCTCGGCTTAGAGCCACTTTGTAATCTGTGGTACCAGCACGTTGTTCTTGACGTCATTTCTTTCGTCTGATTTTTTTGTTGGTGAGGACTTTGCCCTACAACAACGCTAACACCATTTTGAAGAGCAAAGCTTCTGAAAACTGCCTCAGACTGCAAACTCGTTATTCAGGCTAGTCAACCATGCAAAATAAAAATTTAAGACCACTGCATTTATACGAGTAACTTTTGACCAGAATAATAAACATAATTTCAGAAAAACTCGGGGAGGTCTTTTGTCTCTTCACCTGCCCCAGCACAGCGAACTGCCGGAGGCCCTGAGCGCCGTCTGCCCAGAAGCCCGGAATGCCCGCAGTGCGTGGGAGGGTTACCTGGTTACCAGCCCAAGTGCAGAGACTAGGAGAAGTCAGGGGCGAGGGTGGGGCAGGGATGTGTGTGTCCCTCCACTACCGGGCATTCTATAAAATCAGTGACTTTTTCTCTTATCTCACAGTTAACTTGACCATAGGTGGGTGTTGCTGTCTGTAGAGGGACGTGAAGTGCTGTGGCTTGAGCTCTCGCGCTGCTTCCTCTCATTCTTCTGCACTCCCCCCGCCCCCGCCCACACCTGCCTCCTCCCCTCTCCCCCTACCCTGACCAGTTGGAAGCTGGTGGGGTTGCCCAAAGAGCTGGCTGGCACCAGTGCCTGTGGCCAGTGGTGGCACTCTGAGCTCTTAACTTAGGGAGACTTCCAAGGAGCTACATCTCTTTTTTTCTGCATTTTATTTGATACTTACGGACCTGCTTTTTAAAACCACATCTTGAAATAAAAAGACAAGTTTTGTATTGAGCGTTTTTTGTTTTGGCAGGGGAGAGGTTGGTTGTAGGATGTTGTTACGCTTTTGAGACTAAGAACCAACTGGTCTTTGCTTGAACTGGGTGCAATTAAGGTTACCATATTTAGCAAATAGAAATGCAGGGTGCCCAGTTAAATTGGAATTGCAGATAAACAACGAATCTTTTTTTCCTCGTAAGCATGCCCCAATGTTGCATGGAACATACTTAGAGCAAAAAGCGATGTGCCGTTTGTTTGAAATTCAGATTTACCTGGGTGTTCTGTATTTTACGTGGCAGGCAACGTTGCTGTGACGCCTGCCCAGAGACGGGATGTGCTCTGCCTCGCCGAGCTTTGGGGAGCGGAAGCCGGCCTCGGGCAGCCTGGCTTTGCAGCCAAGGCGTCGCACCGAGGCGAGTTTGAAGAGCATCAGGAGCTAACAGAAGAGAACGCAGCTGGCATGCTCGTTTGCCTCCAACTCTGATTCCCTCAGCCCGCCAGAAAACCCATCTAGAAACTAAAATTTCATCCCTGGTCAGTTCCAGATCATCTGTTCTGTGAGCCTTAAGTCACACTGCAGTCTTAGAATCAGTAAGTGCCACCGGCCTTTAGCAAGAAACAAATTCTCCTTTAAGGAAAGTCCATCTGTGGGCTCTGCCTGAGGCCTAGCAAGCGGAGGACCCGGTGTCTCTGGCAGCCGGATGGCTTCTGTGGCGGGTGAGGAGGCGGCTTCTTCCCCGAACGGTCACTGGCGTCTCCTCCTCGGTCTCCTCAGAGCCGGTGAACCGGAAGAAATTAACCAGCCTGTCCGCCTTCCCAAAGGGGTGCCGTGCACGGGGTGTCCGTAGTGACAGAGCTTCTGTGCATTAATTGTTGGGGGGAGCGCCAGCTCCTGAGTACAATCTCTGGTCGTTGTAGCTTGTGCAGTCAGATCATGTTAAAGCAGGAAGGGGCCCAGAGATTAGGCCTCTGCCTCTTTTAAATCACGAGACGGAGACACAGATGTGCAAGCCCGGTGTCCCCAAGAATCAGGAGGAGCCCAGCTCCTAACTAATCCCGGGCTTCCTCCCTCTGTAATGCTGCCCGTCTCTGCCTTGTCCCTTTGCTTAATTCTTTGTCTTCAGTTGATGTATAATTGACCCACTACAGTATTATATTAGTTTCAGGTAGCCAACGTAGTGTTTTGGTATTTTTATACATTACAGATGTACAAAATGATTGCTCAGAGAGGCCTGGTTACTCTGTCACCATATGGAGTTATTACTGTATTGTTGACTGTATTCCCCATGCTGTAAATGACATCCCCATGACTGATTGTATAACTGGAAGGCTGTACTTCTTCATCCCCTTCCCCTATTTTGCCCACCCTCCTCCCACCCTTCCTCCCTTCTGGCAACCACCAGCGCTCTGTATTTATGAGTCCGTTTCTGTTTTGTTTGTTTTATTCTTTAGAGTCCGCAAAGAAGTGAAATCGTTCAGTGATGGTCTTTTCCTGTGTGAGTTACTTCACTTAGCATAATACCCTCTAGGCCCATCCAGGTTGTTGCAGATGGTGAGATTTCACCCTTTTCCTTAAGAGCTCAGACAGCACCGAGCTTCAACTTCCTCACTGTAAAATAAGTCTCTTTGAAGAGCAGTAGTTCAGCAAAGAGGGTCATTAAAAACTGTAGCCTGGAAATAAAAGGGATAAAGTGGAGGTTATCTGGGAAAATATGCTACTTCCTGTCTCATTAGGAATTTCCTGAAAGTTTGGGCTTTCAGCCAGGGCGCGTGAGAGCGCTAACTCTTCTTCCGAATGGCTTGCAAGTGTGTGTACTTGCGCTCAGGTGCCGTCCGACGCATTTTCGCTTCTCCTAAAGTTCAGTGTGTGCACACTGCGTGCCATATTTGGGGCCACACACGTCTTCTCTGGAACCTCATCTTAGTCTTTTCGGCAGCGTTACTAGGAAGCATTGTCATCCCTGGTGTTTGGATGAGGAAACAGGCTCAGAGCGATTTGACCTTGACCCTACAACTACCAACTGACAGCTGGAATCTTGAACTGGGGACCCTGAGGCCATCCAGTCTTTTCCCTTCAGTCACAGCAAACTTGTCTTTATTCTCTCCGGTTAAACTAGGCACCTGGATGTCTGGGGTGAATGATGACTGCTCAGATGAGTAGTAGTGGTTCTCATGGCCTGAGAGTGGTGCTGGCACATTGTTTTCCTGCACTTGCTAGTCCCGGGGAAGTTGATTGACGTTCTTGAGCATTCCAGGTCATGCCAGTGTTCAGAATCCTGTGGCACAGTTTAGAGAGAGGAAGGAGGCTGGCTAAGTAGGGCAGCCATGCAGTGTGCCACTTGCCCTCCTTGGAAGCTCCAGAATGAAGGCACAGTCTCTCCTCTCCGAGCTGCTGATTCATAGCTAGACCGTCAGCCACTAAGGGGCCCTTGTCCCCTTGCAAAATACCTGGTGTCTGAGCAGGGCCTGTGTGGGGGTCCTTTCCAGGCTGCGTGTTTGCCATCAGAGCCAAGAGTGTCTGGTCCTCCTGCCCAGGTTGGCGGTGGTCTGCTCCTTCAGGGGGTGATTCGGAGCAGGGTTCTGGAAGGAAAGCAGTCAAAAGACAGCCCCTGTCCTCATGGGCTCCTAGCAGAGAAGGCAGGAAAGTGAGTGTGGCGCCCAGCATGGGGAGGGCTGCAGAAGTGACAGGCTGAGGTCTGGGGGGTGAGCCAGCCCTGTGCATGCAGCCGCCCTGGGACCCTGAGCTAGAGAGCTGAGCGGCCCCTGTGGAGGGGAAGAGAGGTCCCTGACAAAGAAACCCGTCAGATCTGGGGGACCCACAGGGATAAATTTGGAGGACTGGAGTCTGCCAAAATGCACTGAGCCTCAGAAGCACAGGAGGCCAGGGCTGAAGGTTGAAGCAGTGATTCCAGAGCGTTCCCTTTGGGCTTACTTCTTGAAATGATGCGTCTTCCTCAGTTTTGTTACCTTGACTATACTTGTGGTTCACTTTGGACAGGAACAAGCTTCTGGAAGTACTTTTTCACATGGGTTGGGCTCAGGAGGCAGGTAGAGAGTGCGATGGAGGCTGTGGGCCCAAGAAGCTAGTTTCAGATGTGTCTCAGAAACTGCTTCCTGGAGACGTTTGTAAGTGATGGAGGTATTCAGCAGGCATCTGAGTCGGAGGACTAGGTCCTGTACTATGGAATGTCAAGGAAGGACCATTAAGCACAGGTGAGCCCCTTAGATTTTTGCTGAAAGGCAACATTTTTCTTGATCGAGATGAAATATTTGTTTGAAGGATTAGGAGGACTGAAAGCATGAGCTGTGCTTCCCTCCTTGTAGGCGAGTCCGGAAGAGTCATGGTCTACCCCACACAGCCAGGGGATGCATGACAGCACATCTGAGGGACACTTTCAGCAAGTGCTCATGTGAACAGTAGTCTTTTATGCTTCCTTAACATTCTACAATGGGGCACCCAAGGCTCAGAGAAGATAAGTGACTCGTCCAAGGCGGCAACGGGAGGATTTGGATTGGGATTTGAAACTCCAGTTTTGGCTCACTGCATCCTTCTGGAGGTGGACACCAGCAATCCCTGCTGAATCAGCCGTGCTCCGAGGGGCTGGTTCCAGGATTTGATGCCCTGGTCCCTTCCTACCCCACACCTAGGCCAAGGACCCAGGCTTTATCATTTTAAGAGGGGAGAGGGTGGATCTGGGACTTCTTGGGAGTGTTTTTATCTCAGGTCTTTGAAGAGAAGTCATGAGAACGACAGAATAAAAACGTTAGCATGCCCTGGAGACCAGGCCTCCTTTCTGCACATTTTTTTTTCTCTGTAATTTCCCGTAGTTTTTCTTTTTTTTTTTTTTCCCCTCCATGCTCCAGGGGTATGTGTATGAAGCGCACACATGGCAGGTGATGCCCTGGGCAGGATATAAAGATGAGTGGGCAGTGACCCTGACCTCAAAGTCCTAGACAGGGGAGGTGGAAATACTCCGCTATCTAAAAACAGGCCATAATAAAAATGGTAATTGAGATTTAAACTAAGTGCAATGGAAAACGCAGAACTGGATTCATTAGCACTTGGAGCCGGGGAGGAGGGTGCGGTTTCCAGCAGAGATCGTGTTTCAGCAGGCACAGGGACTAGTGTGGAGCATGGGAGGGTAGCAGATGGGAGGTGGCAAACCTATAGTGTTTTCAGTACACCTGGGGGCCAGGCAGGTATGGTCTGGCACACGACAGGTTGGGAATTCAGGGAGGGTCCAAGTCCCCGACTGCTGGTGAGAAGACATTTCATGATTGAAGTTTTCTTGAACTGCAAGGATCATTTTGAAGAGCCAGGAACGAGTAGTATGCATACTAATTCCCTATAAAATGTGTGTCCTAATTGACCAATGCTCTACCCTACCCACATATTTGTAAGAAAGAAACTATTATATAAACTCATCATGGAGAAGTACGAAGGGGGTTGGGGCGAGGTCGTCAGATGTCCACCAGCAGGTGGACAGTGCACTGGACCGTGTGCTTGCCCAGTGACCCCCAGCTGAACTGGGTGTGCCCTGAAATGCTGTGTGTGGGAGCATCGTGAGAGTAAACAGCATCCTCTCCTTTTGTGGTCTGGGCTGTTGCCATTTGTTGTTCAGAGGGCTCGGTGATCGATGACTGCACCTGAGATTGACCTGGAATGCCACCTGCCAGGACCTGCCCTGTCTCCTGGCAGGCCAGGATCGTGTTGACGGTGGGAAGATTCCAGAGCAATTTGTGGGATTCTTGGTCACCTTGAAAAAAGTGTTAGGAGCATAGAACTTTGGGTCAGAGACCTACTCAATGGCCCTGCGTTGCCACCCTCCAGCCACAGGATCTCACACACTTTCTTGTCTTCCCTCAGCCTCAGGCTTCAGAGTCTTTGAAAAAGTGTGGCCAGTGAACCAGCCGGTCTTAAAGAGCCTTCCAAGTCTGCAAGGCCCTGGATCAGGTCCCACTGCCTGGTTTGCTGAAGGGTTATTCCATTAGTGATTCGGGAACCTGGTAGGGAGAGGGGGAGGGCTTAAAATAATTTCTCAGGGGCTTCTTTGCACACTTCTCTTCATCTTCTGATAAGCATAGCTGTTGTTTTCATGGCTTGCCAGTGGGTTCTGTGGGGCTATTACTCGAAACAGAATAGGCTCTGTACCCGACCACAAGAAAACAGCAAAGGGAGCCCCAGAGGCCAGCACGAGCATTTGCTGGGCTCAAATTGCCAACATACTTTTTGCCTTGAGAGCACAGCTTTAAGGCACATGGACTTAAAACCAAACACAGGCACAAGGCACTCTTATTCCACAGGAGGAAAACATAGTGTGGTGGCCAAGAAGTTTCTGGGCGGTGGCAAAGTCTTGTTTTTGGAGCGGCACACCACGACCCTAAAAATCAACCCCTAAGTCTGTAGTGACAGCAGCAAGACCTAGATAACCCTGCGCAGTCCCAGATCCCCCAAGCCCGGTGGGGCAATTAACAAAAGATTCCTGAAACCAGATGGAGTCTCCACAATGTTCGAGAACATTTGGGTTGCTGCAAGTGTTGTCTGGTACTGTGGAATTGGTGTCTGTGTGTTGTAGCTGCATCTTTTCCCCCAGAGCAAGCTAAGCTGTGCGTCCTCTGGGGAAGGAAATGTGATTTCATCCCATTTCCCAGAGAAGGTTTGCCTGAGATGCTTCCATCGTGAGTGGAAAAGACAAGGATGCATTGTTCGGTGGACAATGCCAGAAGTAAGGAATATGCAAAACGGACCTGATCTCTCCATTCCAAGGCAGTAGGAGACCATTGTTTCCATAAAGCTCCTATTGAGCTAATGACTTGACTATAAAGTTCTTTGTCCAAATGAATCCCAAAATGTGAGTACCTCTTTGTGGAGGACTAGATACTGCTTTTTTTTCATAGATGTCAAACCCTGTGAACTGTCCGTTCTCATTATTCAAAGAATCTGTATTTGTCAATTTGCCTACTTGCAAACGTTTATTTGTACCCCCTCCCCCAAATCAATACAGTATTTTCACAGTCATTCACAGATGGGGAGGCAAAAATTTGAGCCTCCTGTCGAGTCCTTTTCCAGATGAGGTTGTACAAAGTGACCTTCTGCCTTGTTTCAGCTCTCCTACTGTGAACAAGTGTCTTTGTTGTGATCTATTCAGTTTGCATCAGTGTTGTTTGCATCAGTGTGCTTTTTGTTGGTGATCTTACTGTTTAAAATGGCCCCGAGCATAGTGCTGAAGTGCCGTCCGGTGTTCCTAAGCAGAGAAGGCTGTGCTGTGCCTTACAGAGAAAATACATGTGTTAGATTGGCTTCCCCGAGGCACGAGTTACTGGGTTGTTGGCCTCGTTCAATGTTAATGAATCAGTATAAATTAAACAAGGTGTCTTTAAAAAGAAACATACATCACCAAGACTATATTGACAGGTTGACATAAACACGGGTCAGAGGCTCACAGGAACCTCTCCTAGGAGCATTGGGTTAGTATTCTCCAAATGAGTATTTGCAGCCCCAACTTTATAGGACATACTCTCTCAAATAACAAGAATCAGCTCTTCCTTGACTCTGGTGTGTGTAATTTGTTTTTCTGCTGAGGACTTCTTTGACAGATTTCTATAATTCTCTGATTTTTGTCTGCGTTAGGGTGATTTTTATTCCCACCGTTGTTCTTAAGATTGCACGTCTGGTTGTCTTCTGCCGTCCTGCCTCCTCTCATCCACACTTAACTTTCGTTATCTAGAGTACCGTCCACTAGAGAGCTAGCTCTCTGTCTACACAAGCCAGGGCCCTTCTCTTAAGACGTACCGTGGCAGAAGCGTTTGGTGACGTGGCCAGAAAGAGCCAGACCGGAAGAGAAGAGCCTGGACACGGCGCTCCATGTAAATCCTAGCCATAGAAGCAGGCGGATTCTGTGGGGTTTAATTAAGGCCCTGGAAAGGGGTAATTAGATAAGTAGTGTAGCAACCCGCCACCCCCATCCCCTGCAAGGCTCCCAGGGTATTGCGACAATTTTCATAGCATCCTCCAAGTCAGATACATTTTAATGACCTTTAAAACAAGAGCAAAACTTTGGTCACTCACAAGGCAAAATCACAAGAAATTTTAAAGGCGTTGATTTTATAGTTAATAGTTATAAACAATGCTTTGGAAGCTTATTCCTCTTCCATATACTTCTTACCAGATCTAAATACGGCATCTAAATATGGCATAAGATATTTAATGTGATTCAGTCAAATATTGAGGAAATTTCTGTTTGGTCATTACTCTCATCCCTCCTCATCATAATGAAATGGTTGGGTTAAATCTCTATTCTGGTCAAATGTGATGGCATTACAAAGACTGCCCTCACCTACGGCACTGTTCGTACTCTGCTTTCTTTCTTCAAACTCGTATGTGTATTGATAAACTAGAAACATTCTCCTTTAAAAAAAAATTCAAACGTACATAAAAGTACGCCGAAGATACCGTAACAAACTTGAGGCACTTACCACTTAGATTAGACTGATACTGTATTTTTGCTGTATTTCAGGTCTTTTAAAGACATAAAATGTCAGACCTAGTTGAAGTCCTTTTTTTATCTCGCCTGTTCTTCCAGGAGGTTACCATCACGTCAAAGTCAGTGCGCATTATTTATCTTATTTATATATATGTCCCACTCCATATAGATTGGGTTAACAATTTATAATACTGCTTTGTGGATTGTTTTTTTTTTAAGTGTCCTTCACTCCCAGCGCAGAGGCCAACATGGGAGTTGAACTCATGATCCTAAGACTCGGGCACTTATTAACCAACTGAGCCACCCAGGCACCCCCCTGCTTTGTGGATTTTGAATGAGCTAAATGGATTCGTGGTATGGAGGCTTCAGCAATGTGCTTTTTTTTTTTCATTCAACACTATCATTTTGAGATCTGTTTTGTAGATCTAGTTCGTTCATTGATCTCCACTGTCCTAAAGGGTTCTGTGTGTGACTGCATCACACTTTGGCCACGTCTTAATGGGCACGTCCAAGTTTAGTGTTTCAAGCAATGCTGCCGTTCACTTCCTGGGGATGACTCCTGGAGCATGTGTGTATTTCACTAGACACCGAATTGCTGGCTCATCAGGCATTTTCATTTTCGCTTTTACTAGTTATTGACAAATTTCTCTCAAAGTCATCATGCCAACTTACACACCCAATGGCAAGTTTTGAGAGTTCCTGTTTTCAGACACCTCCCAATACATAGGCTTATATTAAAAAGAAAAAAAAAAAGTCCCCAGACTTCGCCAGTCTAATGAGTGTCAAGAGCTACCTCTTTTTTAAACGTACATTTTCTCTATTATTAATAGGCATGAGCTTATTTTTGTGGTAATGGTCATTTTGGTGTTTTTCTGTTAGTTGTCTTTTTATATTCTCTGCTAATTTCCTTCCTGAGTTGTCATTTTTCTGACCTAAGAAAACAGAATAGCAAAGCTTTCTATACAAGTGTAGTTCAAGAGGGTCTAAGACCACCATCTTGGTCTTGCCCTGCCACTGGCAGGAGTGAAGAGGGGGCCCCAGATTCCATGTGTTTCTGGCAACGCCCCCTTTCATTTTTGCCTCCCCACCCCACTCAACATCCTCTCAATGTGTGCGTGTGCACGCACACACACACGCGCACATGCACACACACATAGAGTCTGGCTCTGCTGTCTCCCTTGAGAACTTCTGGACCAATATAGCGGTGCCCTTTATTCTTGTTTATGAAAGTCATCACGAGAAGGCCAGCATTTCCAGGTCATCCCTCACCCTTGGCAACCCAATCCCCATTTTTCTCAGTCAATCCATCTTTTGACCCATCTCCCTCTCTGATCCTGAAACCTGTTTCCTGTGCCTCTGGAACTCACAGACATCAGCCACATCTCCGATCCCCTCAATCTCTTCTAAAATGGTTCCTTCCTCTTGTTGCCCCAACTGAAATTGGGATTGCCCTTGGAATTGCTGGATTGTATGGTAGATCTGTTTTTATTTTTTTGAGAAATGTCCATGTAGTTTTCCTTAGTGGTTGAGCCAGTTTCCATCAATAAAGATGGAAGATGTATAAGGATTTCCTTTTCACCATATCCTCAGCAGCACCTGTTGTCTCTTGTCTTCTTGATGATAGCCATTCTAACAGGTGTGAGGTGAGCGCTCATTGTGGTTTTGATTTGCATTTCTCTGCTGGTTAGCAATGTTGAGCATCTTTTCTTGTACCTCTTGGCCATTTTAATGTCTTTGGAGAAATGTCTATTTAGTTCTTCTGCCCACTTTTTAATAAAGTTTACTTTTTGTATTACTGAGTTGACTGAGTTCTTTATATATTCTGGATATTGACCCCTTGTCTGATAAATGGTTTGCAAAAATTGTCTCCTATCCTATGGTTGTCTTTTTTTCTAATTGTTTCTTTTTCTGTGCCAAAGCTTTTGAATTTGATGTAGTTCCATTTGTTGATTTTTTTTCTTTTGTTGTTTGTGCTTTTGGCATCATGACCCCAAAATTTATTGCCAAGACCAATATTGATGTTTCTTCCCTATATTTTTTTCAAGGAGTTTGATGGTATCAGGTTTTGTGTTTAAGTCTTTGATCCATTTCAAGTTAATTTTTGTGAATGGTGTGAGGTAGGGGTCCAATTTCATTGTCCTGCATGTGTTTCTCCAGGAGAACACGTTTCTGTTGACTGGTCTCTTCAAGAGGCCTTGGGTGCTTGCTGGCACAGCGGTGCTTCCCCAGTCCCTTGACTCCCATCCTTCCCAGGCAAATCTTTCCTTCCTTCCCTTCCCCTCCATCTTCTAGTACCTTTTTGCCCCCATTTCCCTCTCAGCTGATGGATGATCTGCTCCCTATTTTACTGAAAAAATTAAGGCAATCAGAAAAGTTCCACAAATGCTCAGACCACACCTACTGTCCTCCTTGTGTCTGTAGCCGCATCCCACCTTCCCTCCTGGAGGGTACTGCCCACATTCATGAAAGAAATGAAAGAAGCGCACCTATTGTGTTGAGGTACTTTTCTCCTCGCCTCCTTGGCTAGCTCCTGTCAGGCTCACATCACTCGGGTCAAAGTCCCCAAGCCCACTGCCTGCTTGGTTCTCATGTCACTCTCCTGCCAGCCCAGCCGCAGTTGCTGAAAATGCCACCTTCACTCAGTTTCTAGGGCATCACGGCTCTGCTCTTCCTGCCAGTGTCTATTGTGGGCTCCTGGGCTGCTTCCTTTTCACTTCCCTGCCTCCTAGTGTTGGGGCACTCCAGACTCCCCCTCCTCTTGTCTACTCTCACATCCACTCTTCTGGTTTTGCATATACATACAACTTAAGACCCCTCGTTTTTGTCTCTAGCGTGGATTTCTGTCCTGGGCACCACCAGGTATCTCCAGTGGCCTAGACGCCATCTTCCTTGAAAGCCTGATGGGTACCCCTCAGACTTCACACATCAACACTGAGCTCCTCCTTCTCACCCCTCCCCCCGCCCAAGCACAATCTTCTGAGTCTTTCTCGCCTTCCACTGGCTGGAGCCCAAAATCTTAGAATCATCCTGGACTCCTCAGTCACTTCCCTTCACACCCCCCATCCTGTCCCCTCAGCAGATCCTGTTTTCTCACCTTCAAAATGTACCTGGAATCCAACTGATGTTCACCTCCTGCACTGCCACCACCAGGGTTCAAGCCACATCATTTAGACCACAAGAACCTCCTAGGTTAGTGTCCTCGGGCTCTCATAATAAAGTACCACAAACTCGGGGACTTAAAACAGGTGTCCGCGAGGCTGTGTTCCTTCCCAAGGCTCTCGAGCAAGATCCTTGTCTCTTCTAGCTTTGGGGGGGTTGAGGGTGGGGAGGGAGGTCCTGACATTTCCTTTGCAATCTCTGCTTCTGCCTTCACATGGCTTCTCCGTGTCTCTCTCTGTCTCCTCTCCTCTCCTCTCCTCTCCTCTCCTCTCCTCTCCTCTCCTCTCCTCCCCTC